>NW_008659717.1:3620-29483 GCF_000695815.1 Acanthisitta chloris | reverse complement strand
AAACGTATATTAATATTTGATGTTCTATATCAGAAAAGACAATTATCTACTTGTTTTTCTTCCCTGTTTGTAAGATTTATTAGTTCAAGTAATTTGTTTTAAAGCTGGGATAGAATTGGACACTTTCAAACATTTTTCAAAAATGGGTCTCTGGAGTCATGCTAGATGTATTATATAATTATACCACTGAGTTTTTGTTAAAAACTAGAAATATAGCACTTTGTCTCATTCATCCCTAGTGTTTATGTCCCAAAAATGCCTGTGTTTTGTCAAAACTATTATTGCATTTCCTACAATATGTCATTATAGTTATAAGTTACAATTTAGGCCCTAAATAGATTAAAAAAATACTTGTGTTCATTTTATTAAAGGTGTGCATCTCTTTGCTTCTAATCAGCTCAATTGAAATGTTTAGAGAATTCCTTTTCTCCTTGTAAGCTTAAATGGTTGGTTTCAGCTAAAAGATGACATTCTGTCAAATTAACTATTTCTTAATTCTTCAGGTGTCTTAAAATACTATATATTTATTCTTTTGCAAAGAATGTTAACAGGAATTTCTATGCTGCATTAAGAGAAACAGCTGATACTAAACAGCATAATTTGTCATGGTAACTTTCAAGGATTTTCTCTTTAAAGATAAGTTTGTCAAAATCAGAGATGATGTTCTTCATTCTGTAATTGATAAGGCTTTTCAAAGGGAAGAAATTTCATTTAGCTGTATGATTCTTTCCTCTAAACTATTTTATGATTTTTTTGTCTAAATTAATGTTGCCATGATTGTACCAGTTGGACTGCTCTTTGGGTTGAGGCAAGTCTTCTGCTCTCTACTCTGCCACAACCTGTAAGATCACTGTCTTGCTTTGTTCTTAAGCCTTTCATTGAAATACATATTTTAATAACTTTAGTCCTGTAAATAATTCCACTGTACTACTTCTTGGACTTGCTTAATAAAAGAAAAGCAGCTAATTAAGAACACTGTTTAAGCTTGAGCTTAGTGTATAGCAAGTAGGAAAACTGTGGGATGAAAAATAGTCTCTGTTGACTTACTTAAGCTGAAAAAAGTTTGCATTTAATGAAGCTTGCCAGTATACCTTTTTTTTTCCGCCTCCTTAAGGAGTCACTTCAATATGGTTGGGTCAGATCAAGTCATACTTTGCCAGGATGCAGCAGGCAAGTCTCTGCTACTCTGTAAGATAATATAAAACTGTACAGTAATTAAGGCATGGAGATGGGTTTATGGAACTCTTTTTAAACATCTGTCCAAAACGTTGTTTGGTGGTCTGCCTTTCTTGTTTACATAGGAGGAAACACCCCACCCCACCCCAGAAAAAAAAAAAAAAAGTGGGGGTTTCTATCATATAACCTGTGTTGAATTGAGGTACTGTTAGCAAAAGGCCCAAAGGGATCCAGAAAGACAATGTTACAAGATCTGTTTCAAGTGTGCAAACACAAACGCTATTTAAGCTATGTGTACATGTGTTAGAAAGCATGTTTTGTTCTTTAATAATAATTAATACATTTAAATAGAATTGCTAGTACTTAACCAGTACTGTCTGGCAAAATGTTTTGTCTTTTTTCTGGCAATGATACTGTTGTGATGAAGTCTCTGAGCAGGAGTGAAAGCTAAAAGATGCTGGGTGCATGCAGCCTCCCCAAACACTGTGTAAGCTGCCTTATAACTGTATCTTGCTCCCAGCCATGACAATAGGGTATGGAGGGGTTGGAAGTATTGTGTGCCATAGGTAGAATATCAAAGCAGTATTGAGGCTGTCCTAGTTGAGACATGAATTTCAATGGGATTTATGCAGCTTGGATTTTATAAATAGATAAATACTTGTGCAAGTGCAGGGGGAAAAGTGGTTGAGGTTAATGTATACAAATACACTAGTAAACCTGTACTAAAAAGGCACTAGGAAATGCCTTCAGGGGTTTATGTACATTTCTGTAGCCAATGTAATATTTTCTTCAACTGACAGAATTATAGATTCAACCTACAAATCAAGCTTCATTGATTTTTACAAGAAGTTATAAAGATTGTGAACACAGAATTATAGATTTGCTTCTTCCTCTTTCACACTATATGTTATCAGTTCCAGTGATGTGGTTTTGCTGCCACCAGTGCTTGCAGCTGATGAAAGCTGCATATTTAGATAAGTTGCACTCCTTGTTTTACTGCACTTTTCTGCAGTTGTTCTGTCTCTGGTGGGTTATCATGAATAAAAATAGCTGGTTAAATTATGCAAGTGAAGGCATAGTGTTAGGCATGCAGTATCGCTTTAACTCCTTTTAATCTCTTTGTAGAATCTGTTATTCTTGAAAATGCACTTCTGACCTTTTCTCTGGTGCTGAGAATATTGGTCTATCATTATCTAATGTGAAATCTGGACAATTTACAGACACTAAAGAAAAGTGATGCTAAGAGAATGGAAAGCATCAAGCATGAATAAAAATTACAAGACAGTTAGAACCATGCTGTTAACATGTCAAAAGCCTAACAATCTCATGAAGGATGATGAGAAAGAACTATTAGGAAAAGGCCCCCTATGCAATGGCAATGTAATATATACTGTAATACATTATAATATCTTCTCTGTGGACAAGTTAGCAGTTTGTCAGGGAACATAGCAATGTATCAGAGAAGTGGGTGACAAGATAAGGTTATGTTTAAAACTTTTGAAAAGCCTAGAGTGGGGAAGCATAGAAGGTAAGTAGAAGGTGTGGAGGGAGAGGAGGAATGCTACTTTAGATTTGCAATAGCTTAGATTTCTCTTTGACTAGGAAAGATTATTACCTAATATAAGGACTGGGTGTGCTGATAACAAATGTGAAACATGTGCTGGATTGGTATGCTGTTTTCTGGGTGGATGGGCTCAGTACAAAATACACAAACACTGAGTTAAAAGAAAATAAGCTTACTTTTACTGCGTTTGTCAAAGCAGACTAAGCAGGGTAATACACTTAATAATATAATGCACTTAATCATTGGTTTAAGGTAGCAGAAGATTAAGCAAGGCGAATAAGCAAGGCAATGCACCTGATCATTATTACAAAGAATTTACAATAGTGATTAAGAAAGATACATCACCAATTGCCTTAATATTTTACCATCATCCAGATCCACAGTCTCTGGGGAGCCCTGGGCACAGCAAAGATTTGGAGAATCCTTCCCAGCAGTCGAGAAATCTGCTCGTAGGCGAGGTCTCCAAAGTCTCTACAACTGGGGTCCAGCTTTTATACACTTTAACAAACAAAATTATTAATCTTTATACAACAGTTTATGCAGTACCTAGTTTTGTTTCCTTGTATCAGTTAGGCAATGAACCTGGCCAGGATCCCTGTTCCGGACGATACAAGCCTATCATCTTTTACTCTGTGTCCATGTTCTTTATTCTACTTTATAACTGACTAATCCACTATTAACACAACAATCAGGTTTAGGATCATGTGCCTTGCATGCGAATTTTGAGCTTCCCTCTGCTATAGTATTTGTGAGAGTTCATGCAAAGGTCAGCTCTCGCTCAGGCCTGCACAACAGGCCTTAGCATTGCCATAACACATGCTGGAGGGAAGGGATGCCATCCAGAGTGACCTTGACAGGCTGGGAGGTGGGCCTGTGCAAGCCTAATCAAGCTGAACAAGGCCAAGTGGAATGTCCAGCACCCAGGTCAGGGAAATCCTGAGCACAGATATAGGCTGGGGAGAGAGTGGATTGAGAGCAGCTCTGAGCGGAAGGATTTGGGGGTGTTGGTGGATGAGAAGCTTGACATGATCTGTTAATGTGTACTCGCAGCCCAGAAAGCCAACTGTATCCTGGGCTGCATCAAAAGCAGCCATGACCAGCAGGTCAAGGGAGGCAATTTCTTCTCTTCTGCTCTGGTGAGACCCCACCTGGAGTACTATGTCCAGCTCTGGAGTCCTTAACGTAAGAAGGAAGAAGTTCCTGTTGGATCAAGTCCAGAGGATTCTATGAAGATGCTCAGCGGTCTGGAGCAGCTCTGCTGTGGAGACAGGATGAGAGAGCTGGAGTTGGTCAGTCTGGAGAAGACAAGGCCTCAAGGAAACCTTAGGGTGCCTTTTCAGGCTACAGGGGAGCTGGAGGGGGCCTTTTTACAAGGGTATGTAGTGATAGGACAAATGAATGTGGTTTTAAAATCCTGGAGATTTAGACTAGATATTTGGAAATTCTTTACCCATAGATTAGCAAGACACTGTTCTGATGCTCAGAGAAGTTGTAAGTGCCCTGTCCCTGGAAGGGTTTAAGGCCAAAATCATTTATGATTCTGTCATGTTTTATTAATGCTTGTTTGGGGTTTTTTTTTCCAATTCTGATTTCTCTTCCCTCCCAATTTCAATTTTTAAGAGGAGGACAGAAAGGGTTTTTTTTACATATGTGGTAATCCTAGGTTTACTGCAGTTGTTCCTGGGAATGCAGCCATACACCAGAGACAGTTTCTTTCTTGTGATGAGCAAAGCTCAGCCTGAGGAGAAGCTAAAGGTGTCCCTGCCTTAACCTAGTCTAACATCTGCTTGCAGCATTTTGGCTCTACTACACCTGCTCTTGCTCTCCTACCTGCCCTATGTACTTCTCTCTGGCCCTTGTCTAACCTTTCGCTGAGCTGAAATAGCTCTCTGTGAGAAAGTGTGGGAGTTTTGTTTCAGGTTTTGTTTTGTACCTGGTTTGTTTTTGTTGTTTGGGTTTTTTGCTGCTTTTGTTAATGAAAATTAGGTTAGTTTTATGTCGGAGCAGTGGACTGAAACAATTCAAACTTACGTTGGGTGAATGTTAGAGCTGTCTTGGTATGAGTGGGGACATCAGCAGCTAGAAGTTCAGTTGTCCTTAGCTGCTAGGGAACTGTTTGCTGTGACAATGGAGCTGTAGAAAGAACAGCTCAAACAGATTTATCACTTGACATTTAAAACAGAGACAGTTGTCAGCAAGTGACCTCGAAGTGGACTTCTGAAGGGAAAATGGGAGAGCATGGCACTCACTTTACACCTTCTCTGTATTCTTGTCTGTCTCTGTCATGCTCAGGCAATAACTCTTGCAAACAAAATGTGCCTGTTCTGCCCTCAGCATTGGAAATACGTAAAGAGAATTATTTTTTTTTTACATTTTTTTTAAGGCAAACAAGATAAAAATCAAGAAAGCTTTTGGAACAATTCTGACTCTTACTCTCCTTGTTGGGAGGAAGCAAGAGCTCTCATTTCCAAACTTCTGAAGATAGATACAGGTCTATGTAATTTTAAAAATTACAACACCCTTTGCTGAGTCTGACAGTTCTCCTCGGTGGCTGTCTCCATGCAAAGCTGTTCACAAGGCCATTTACATTGTAGTCAAAACTTTTAAAAGTAAGAGCAACTACTATGAAAATGCAAGATCAGTGGTAAAATTGACATGCTGAATGCTGATGACAGCTGAATAATGCATTGTATTTGTGTAACACCAGCAGAAACTAGTTTATCAGGTTCCTCCCAGTCATGTAAAGTATAGATAAACAGTACAAAGTCTGTTGGAGTATTGAGTGGTTTTCTCACCAGAAAAGAGTACCAGGACTAATGGCAGCAAAATAAAAGGCCGTAACTGGTTTGAGGTACTGAGAACTCAAAGCTAGCTTATTGGTTGATGTGAACGCTCTTTTTTGTGTACCACAGAAAAGCACTGCTTTTTTGCTCTCAGCCATGAGACCAAAAGAGGTCAATCTGTGCTGGAGTACTGGCCTGATTGTGTGTGAGGGCAGTGCAGGTAAAACTGCAGATAGGCCACAGACAGATAGACAACTGATTAACTAAAATGTGTAAGGCTCTCTTTCGTTGGTGCTGGCAGCTCTGCCAGCAAGGTTGCAGCCATAAAGCTCAGCTGCTGTTCACAATCTAGGGAAACTGCTTCTCACTGGAAAAACTGCTGAAGGGCAAACCCTCCATGCTATATTGCAACTCTTCCTCTAGAGACCTGACCCTTCTGAGAACTCGAGTGAAATAATAATTAAAATAATCCATGAGGAAGGCTCCCAGTGAGGAGGAGCTGTGCCACAGTCCCAGGTTGAGTCTGGTCATCCTGGACCCAACCAGCACTCCACAAAATGCAGCATGTTCCATCGGGGTGCCACTGGCAGCAAATGGGACACTGTTTGGAGGTCCTACCATCACTCACTTGAAGACTTCAGTTACATGACCTACTCTAGAAGACCATCGGGGCAGAATGTATCTTTTTGTTGCACCTTGAAGTTTTCTGGGCTGCAAAAAATCCCTCTGATTTGCAGGGAGGTAATGTGAAGCAGCTGCCAATTTTGTTGATTGCCTTGAGCCAAAACTGTTGCAGAGAGGCGTGCTGCTCCATAAACAGCATCTACCTACTCCCACGGAGAAAAAGTATTTACCTTTAAATTCTGATAGTACTGAATTATGGCCAGTTATGTGCTGTATTATAAAACTTCCGTATTTTTAAAGTACAAGTAAATGTGTAGCATGAGGAGTAAGGTGAGAGCACAGAAATGGTCTCGGTGTTAATGGCAAGCCTGTGGTGTTTCCCTGCTCTCTTCTAGAACAAGATGCAGCAATAATTTTTTCTGCTGTTTTCCTTCAAAGTATCACTCCAGAAACAGTTATAGCCCTTAAGACTTGAACCAGTTTTAACATTATTAAGAAAAACCAGAGTTCTAGTGTCCTGGGGGCTCAGAACATGAAGTGTGTTAAAGGATAATGTGACACTCAAATGACTTTTTTTTGAGACTAAACATTCACCTTTGTTCAGTGAAGTTAGAATTGCAGCATGATTTGTTTTGGAAAGAAGCTTTGAAGATCATCTCATCCTACCGTGGTTACCTTCCACTAGATCAAGTTACTCAGAGCTTAATCCAGTTTGCCCTTGAACACTTCCGGGGATGAAGCATCCGCAACATTTCTGGGTAACTTGCTCCAGTGCCTCACTACCTTCATCATAAAGAATTTCTTCTCTGTGTCAAATCTTTATCTATCCTCTTTCAGTTTTAAATCATTACCCTGTCCTCTCATTACAGACCCTGGTAAAAGGCCTCTCCCCATGTTTCTTGTAAGCCCCCTTTCAGTATTGCAAGGTCGCAATAAAGTCTTTCAGATTAATGAACGCTGAGAAGCAAACAACAGAAACAAGTGTGGTCATTCAGTGGGTTACTATTTTTGGGCAAGTCCCAGGACTGTGTGCATGCAGTCAAAATCTGTGAAGATTCTTAAATGCTGACTGAAATGAGGAATCTTCTAGGGAATGGGTGTTAAAAGGCACCTGCAAAATCCCAGGTTTTCTACCCAGGGATAGAATTACTGGGTGGATTTTGAATGGAGTAGGCTGGTTCTGAGACAGAGGGCTGCCTTGCCTCAACAAACTGTTATGTTAGCATTCTATTTCCTTCATCCCATGGATCTTCTGCAAAAGATCCTGAACTAACCAAACAATCAGGCTGAATTAAATCAAAGTAATTGAAAAGACAGTAAATGAACCAAGGCTTGACATGTTCTGAAGTGTAATTTGTGACTTCAGTATTATCACCCCCAGCTGTGAATTGGAGGTAAAGTTTGTGTTGTTTTTTTCAAACTCTCTAGAGGACCAAAGGAAAAGTGACAGTCACAAAAAAAAAAAAAAGAGAAAAATTCCTTGACAAAAACTACACTTTGGGAAAAGATACAGTTTTGTCATGGTTTAACCCTAGCCAGCAACCAAGCCCCATGCAATACTGAACCAGAAAAGGTGAAGAAAATTAACCCTACCCCAGCCTAAATCAGCACAAGTTTAAATCCAAAGCAGGAAGAACTGACCTTAATCTGTAGTGACTACTCAGCCACTTATTTCCTGTTTAATTCCGTTTACTTTGTTTTGCAACATGCTCCAGACCTTTAATATTTTCTAATCTAAATAAAGAGTTATGGTTTGTCATATAACTTCACATACAGCACATGTTTCTACAAAAATACGTATTCAGAAAATTCTTTTTGTTTCAATAAGGAAAGAATTTTGCAAACTATTGGAGAAACAAAACAAAGATATCTGTTTTTCCAGCTCATGCAGTTGCACGAAATGACTGTAGTACTCAGAAATGTTTTTATTAACTGAGTTAAAGCAGTTTTTTAAAAAATGTTTTTAAATTAAATATTACGGACAACGGAGTTTAAAAAGTTTGACTTTGCAGCATCTGTTTCCCACTTGTGTTTTAAAGACTAGTTTTCTGCTGCAGGCTTTCCCTCAGAAGTGGCACGATTTCTGTCTCTCCTGTACTGACTCTGCACCTTTGTGCCCTAGGACACCAAGATCCTGTTCTGCACCACTGGGAGGCTGAGAGGGCAAGATGGCACATGGCTTTTCCAGATCTTGATAAGAAAATCCCAAGAACAACTGGCATACTGAAATAGATATTTTAATGTAGTAGAATAGGAAGAGGAATACAGATGGTAAGTGTTGCATCCCTTCTGGTGCTAGGAATCTGGCTTACAAATGGCATGGGACAGACTCCAGGTGGATTTTCCCATGGTGCACTGTGCAGATCCCATCTGTGGAGAGGCTCTGCCTCCCTGCCATGCCATGGTGCCTTTCAGTTTCTGTAACAAGCAAACCCAGATATTTTCTCCTGACAGCTTGAGCTATTACCTCTGCCATAACACCCACCAGTGCACAGCACAGGCTGGCATTGAGGACTCCAGCATGTTCCCTTGCAGCAGCTACTCATGCTAATGTATGAGCTGATCAAGCTCTGCATACAGTGCTTGGTAGGGCAGACCTGGTCTGTTCATGGTCACTAACTCCTCAAATAAAATATCTTCTGTGCGGCTCCCAACACAGATCCCGAAGACTCTTGCCACTTTGTCAATATAGTCCAAAACCAGTGTATAGATTTAGAATGTACAGGAAAGTAGGAAAATAAAAGCACACTGACTAGCCAAGTAAACCTTGATTTTCTTAGGATATTGGGCAAAAGAAATTAAGCATGTTAAAAAATAAAAGCCAAAATTATCACTAGCTGAAAAATAGCAGGGTGTGAGTGACTTGCACAGAGTAACACTGAGCTCCTGCCAAATCTTTATGCCCTGGATGACATTGTCACCTTTATTTGCCCACTCACAGATAGGTTACAACCTCAGCTTATGGACAGTAGCTATATTTAAAAATAGCACCACAGCTTTGCACTGAGAACAGTTTTGCTCACAAGCTCAGGAAGCAGCGAAGCCTTGTGACTCATGGCCATCCTGACTTCATTATCTGCCTATTTATAAACATGAATTAATAGCTGTAATAGCATACTGTGTTTACTCTGCATCTTAGCTCAGGGTTTCATCCTCTAGCCCTTAATTGTATTGTAATCTATGTGTTCAATAGGACTGTTTACACAGTGGAGGATTGTTCATGTGAATAAATTATTAGCTGGAAAGCATTTGTACAGGTCCCCTACAAATATTGCCCTCAGCTGTCCCCAACTCAGGAAGTGATAAGTTACTTGCTAAAGGCCTGATCCAGCATCTGTATCCATCAGTGGACAGGTATTGACTTCAGTAGGCTTTGGTTTAAGCCTTAACACTGTAGTCTCTCTTCCTCTGACACCTCATAGTGACTTCTGCATTGAATGCGTCTTTAATGGAGGACAAGGGTTGGGAACATTGTAGAGACAGTACCCACAGCTGTCCTGAGGGAAAGGACTCTGTCTTCCTCCCAGGTCAGCAAAACCTACAAGGCCAATGTAGATGCGTATGCACTTCAAATCTAGCATATTCCTAGTGTTCTACTGAATCCAGGATCTTCACTCTTAAATGGTAACAATTTTCAGAAGGGTCACACCTGTCACCCTATGGTCCATGTTTGTTCACACAGGGTTCTTTATCCACAGACAGCCTTCCTCCTTAATAACTCAAATAGACCTGACACTGTACTGGAAAGGGAGAGATAACAATAAATTGGACAAAAAGACATGGAGCCCCTTACCTGATTTCCCATGGTTTTTGTGGAGGAGTGCTGGGGCAAGTCTTGCAGCTCTCATCTTCTCCAGGGAAGTCCCGCCATGAATGAGTAACTTACCTTGCAAAAAGCCTGGCCTCATAAAGGATCTTCTAAACCTTTCCCCCAAAGCAATTTAAGGAGCAACATTGCAGCTTTTCCAGCAGCAGTTTGAAATAATTTGATCAATACTGCAGAAGGTTGGTGTTGCATGCATAATGCCAGGGTAAAGTGCAGAAATATCAGGCAAATATATTCCTTTAATGTTGGAGTTTGTAAAACTGTTGAGTGCCAGGCGTTACAGTGCCTTCCCATCACCAGCTTCAGACAAAGCCTCTCAACTGCATCAGGCTTGCTCGGCGGCAACTAAGCATGACCTGCTGCAACGAGAAGATACAAAGCTTTCCCTTGAGCTGAGACCAGCACACCCACATACATCACATTGATAAATCCAACACATCGGGGGCAAAGCCTTTGGCTCTGTCACCTCTGCATCATACTGCTGATTTCTTTCTCCTCTTCCCCACAGGTGCTACACACCTCACTGGGAGCCAAACACACCCAAGCAGAGAGCAGTTTGAGGATGTGGAAAAAGGGAGAGGAAGTTAAGGTAATAAGGCTGAAATATGCCAGATTATTTGGTACCTTGGGCTCCCTCCAATGTTTGTAGAGGTTAAAGCAGCCATTCTCCTTCTCTCCTGGGTAATGGTTGGACATGGTCCTGGGCACACAGTTCTAAATGGTTCTGATTGAGCAGAGGATTGGCCCAGGGGTTGGTCCCTTCAGCCTCAACCCATCTGTGGTTGTGTGATCTCAGAGTCGGGAGAGTCCCGGCTGGTTCATTAAGTCAGAGAAGTTGTATTTTTCCCATCTGTGCCCACAATACTAGCAGGGAATGTGTTTAGGAAGTGAGAACATGCAGGAAATATGGAGTGGAGCTCTGCCCCACCAGCGCCAACCTTGTATGCAGTGACTTGGGGAGGTGGTACAGGTTCTGGAGAGACAGAGGAATTAAGTCAGAATTAATATCTTGTGGTAAAGATAGAGGAACCAATTTCAGAATGAGGCTCAGACACCACAAGGATGGGCTACATCTGGAAAAGCAGGTACAATTAAATGACCATGTCTTTTCCAGGACACAAGAAGGATGCAAGAAATGGCTGTGTCTAGCAGCATAACACTAATGCTAGCAATAACCCATGTTACTGATGATTAATCTAGAAAATAGAAACAATACATTCCTTTTTAGATCTTAACTATTTTCTGATGTTTGGGTGCTTCATATCTCAGTGTGCAAAGAGATAAATGTGAACTGCTTTCTGAACAGCAAAATACCACATTTACTGCAATTGCTAGTATTCAAAAGGCAAGAGGAAGTAATTATCAGGGTTTACATGAGCAATTGCCTTGCAACGATTGTGCTAAGAGAACAAGTCCTAGAATAATCAGTGTTTTATAACTGTGTTTTTTCCTTCTAAAATGTCTAATCATCGTGTCTTCTATTTCTCATGGTGTGATTGCGTCTTGCACAAAGGCAAGTTTAAAATTTAAAAATTTTAAACTTAAAAATTTAGTTAGATTAAATCTATCAATAGATAAATTGATACTTAGAGATTAGATAAAAGACAAAATCTTAAAATTGGGAAACAGGTGAAGAGTTTGGGAGAGCTGAGAGTTTGGAAGGAGCCATATTTGTCTTTAATCATATTCATATTGCAAAGAATAGACGTGGCTTTATTATTTTCCCAGACAAAATAACACATCATATTTTGCACTTGTAACAATAACAGTATCTTGGATAATAATACAAGGAAGCATGGGGTCTGAAGGCTGGCTTGAGAACAGCATCCTGGCCAATGTGCTCTGTGGGCTTAAGAAAAGCAACCCACAATGTGACAGGCAGGCAGATGGGTGTCTCCATTGTTTCACAGAGACTTACAGACAGCCTCTGTGAAGACTTAGCACTATCTAATGGCCCAGATGAGTTGAACTTCCAGTGTAGAGAACTATTTCACTCCAAGTGGATCTCTGCTCTGCAGCATTGCCATGGATTTTCCTAAGGGACTACACTTTTGAAATATGGTATAGAAATACAAGCTCCTCTCCACTTAAGGAGATTGTATTTATAAGCTTGTCATAAAACTGACAGCAATCTTCCATAGAGAGGAGGAAGAAGGAATATTAGCATTAAGACTTCAGTTGTCAGTGGGAAAGGCTTAGCAAAGACAAAAATACAGGATTTGATTGCAAGCTTGTGACAGTCAGTCCCAGAGGTGCTGCATAAAGGCACCTTCCTTTTGGAGACTGCCAGTAACACGTACATGTGAAGAACTGAGAAAATGATGCTTGATTTTAGGATTCAAGTTAGCACAAAATGCACAGCTTCAAATGCCAGGAGTTTTCTGGTGCAACACAGGCAAGTTCCTTCAGTTCCAGGTAAACTGTTCTGATGGCCAGCTAGGGGAGAACTTCTGTCTTTTTAATCCCCAGTTCAGCCTGTCTGCATGCCATGGTCTTTCTAAGTTTACTACCTTGGCAGTTATCTTGTTTGATCTCTTCTGTTCTTCCTCATACATCCAAAGCATGGAATAGCATTTTCACATTTTAAATTCACCTGTCAGGATATAAGTGACACTTTATTTGCACACTTTCAATGAACTAGTGAGCATCAACACTTTTTTTGCCAGTTGAGTGGCACAGACCCTTTCCAAAACAAGAACCAGATTCTTGCCCAAGTATTGCTGCATGAAAGTTGCTAACTCAACACTGGGCAAGGTCAGATGGGTGTTAACTTGGTGTGATAATGCTTGTGAGCGATGGGCATCTGGGTCAGACCTGTGGAGGACCCTGTGGTAAGTGGCAGGCAATCCTCATAAGAAACCATGCCTTGGTTTCTGGAAGTGGCTCCATGAATGCAAAGCTCATCTCACTGACAGCATGAACTCAAACTTTTCCAAGGCTAGCTATGTCCTTGTAAGATGCTCAGGGAGCCAGTGTCCAACAAGAAAGCTAGAAGAAACTAGCCTCTGTTTTAAGGAGCAAGAAAGACTTGTCAAGCTGAAGTACAGCAAAGGGTGAAACCAAGGCATATGTTTCTGTGACCCAGTTACCTTCCAGAAACCCAAGCAGGACAGAGAGGACTCTGGCTTCTAGTTTACAAGATTGCAGCTGAGCATTAACACATAGTAACCTAATTAATTAATGCCCCCAGAGGATAATTACTAGCTATTTTTTTTCATGCAAAGTAACAGCCTAATATTGGTGCCAATTTTAATTAACTGGCAACAGGAGGCTGGGTGGGCTGAGGAGAGATTTATTACAAAACTTATTTACTGCTCTGATGTAGTGTAAAATGTTGCTTAAGTGGAAATTTGGGGGAACCTGACATCAACCAGTTATAGATCTTTTGACATCCATATTACTGATCATATGAGTCCTCCTATGTGGTCCACAGCACTTAAATTACTCACTAGAAGAATTTAATGAACACATAAGAAATAAAAAAGTAATTTCCAAGGCAATTGTAATTCCTTCTTTATGAACACAGCCGAGTTACAAGAGAAAAAGGTCCTTCTGTCTCAAACCAAGCACCTGGTTTATTGCTGAGCTCAGCTCAGGTCATGTGATAGGTGATACAAGCTCTGATGCTTTTACAACACTGTAACTATTTCTGGGTTTCTTCCTTTTGTGATCCCAGATCTGTTTTCATCATATACAGCTCAGATTAATAACTTTTGCTTTGATTTATTTTCCCATTACTGAAAATAAAACACTCAGTATTTTATTTAATCTTTTTGTTTCCTTGGGAAATAAAAGATAATTTAACTTACTGATCATCTGTAAATTCTTCATATAAAACCAGATTTTTCCTCATCTCTGAAAACCAGAACCTTCTGTGATTCTTGCCTTGTGCTCACAGCAATTTATAACCACCAAATCTCTTGCAAACTGATACCAATGAATGCAGTGCATTGATTATTGCTTTATTATTGTTCATGTTCTGTGTTTTACTTTGCACAGCCCTATCTTGAAAAGTTATCCATCTGAACAGGCAGAATAACCATGCTGTGGAAGAAATGAGTTTTAGTTTACTCCAATTTCACAAGCAGGAATCTGAGGCACAAAGACACAAAATCATTTTACCAAGGTCACAGGAAGTAGTGCAGTCAAACCATCCCATCCTTTGTCCATTCTTCCTTCCTTTTAGCTGGTAAAGTGCTGTTGGGATTAGTGCAGTTAGAAGGGCATGGAAAGATATAATTTTTAAATTAGCATATTGGGTAAACTACAGTCTTGTAGCAATCTCTTCCTTTTCATAAACAATTTCATCAAAGTGATTGGGAGTCAGATCCAGTACCTAAATTTTGTGAAACATTGACTCACAAAAGCAAGCAGCTCTGTTTGGATCACTGCAAACCAGTGAATCACGGAAGCAAACTATTATCTGGCAGCTGAGCATCACATCCTTGTTTAGGTATACATAGGTAGGTGGTGGCTTATACACTCTACTAGTGGAGCCTCACAGCCTTTTCTTGGTCATTTCACAAAAAGAAACCTCATATGAAATTCCCCCTCTGCAAATCACAGACTAAAGTTTTTTTGGAAGCCTAAGGCAACTCCTTCCTTGGAAGCAGGAATTACACACCCTTGGGATCTGACTGCTCTGTAAAATGCAGCCCAACCCTAGGTGGGGAATATGTTTAGACCTTTCTGAATACTATTAAACCCTCTTTTTGTCAAAGATACACCGAATACCTGTTTTCTTCTCTTTCTGCAGGAACACATAAATAAGGCATTCAAAGAACATCAGGGCTGGAAAGGATTAATGAATTGTGTCCCTGTCTTTAGCCCCTGATTTGGGTTGGGGAGGCAGGTTTGTACATACAAGAGAAGGGAGAGTCAGGTACAGCTAACTTAAGGAGTTGATTGGTGTTTGTATATAGTTTTAGCTTCTTTCTGCTGTGATTTTGTCCTCAATAAGGGACCAATGGCTTTCAGAGAAGAGCCTAAAGAACTTAGGAGCCAAGTCCTGGCTTGTAGGGAAGGTAGGCTGCCCTCCTTCAGTTATCCGTTTTGTTTGTATTTTAAATATTGCTGCTGTTCCCTTTTCCCTTCTGTATTGCATATTCTACCATTTCATATAGTTTTCCTACATTTCTTCCCCAAACTGAGAGGCTGCTACTGCCTGCTTCTTGTCCCCTTCACCTTTCTGCAGTGGGGTGACTGAAGCCATACTGTGTAGCCTTGGTGCAAGCAGCTTCCTGCCTGTGTTCTGCTGGGATGCAAGACCTTCATCAGTTCCTTTCCCCCGGCCTCTGGATGCATGGGAGTAAAGGGCATAGCCTTTCATAGGGCCCAGTTGATCTCTTCTCCTTGAGGCTGTGCACACTAAGAAGGATTGGAAGTCATGTGGGTCATCGTGCCCCAGCCATGTCTATAAAGCAATACTAGTTGTTGATAGCTGTTGGTTGCCCTCAGAGAAGTTGATATGTCTACATGAAAGAAATCAAGAATAGTCTTGTTGGGCACATTCACTTTTTGAGGAAGATTTTGCTGTGGCAACCATCCTCTGAACAAGACACCTCTCACTTGCCAGGTTGGTGAGCATGCAGCTGAGACCTCTTCTTCATGGGGCTGCTGACATCCTACCTTGCACATCCCATCTCTCCTCTTGCTTCCTGCCTGCATACCTTGCACACTCCTCCTCCCTCTTGAGAAGGGCATCCCATGAGCTTTGTCACTAAAACTGGGAAACATTGAGTGATGGTAATCATGCCCATATGGACAGTTCATGAACACTGGACCTTTGCCCTATGATGTTTGTTTGGACTTAGCTCCATAGCAGTCTCATTCGACATGTGCTTGCATGAGATTTCTGTGATTATGGCTGAGCTAACCTTGTCCTGGAAAGAAACATCCTTCAGTGATGCCTCTTGTCTTTATTACAGGTTTTGTATTTTTTATTTACATGGTAATGCTTGATGAATCTCTTAGCTCAAAGGAGTACTATCTCACATCCTTCCACTCTATAAGGAATGCAGGGGAACTGAAAGAGTAGCTGCTAAGAGATTTCTGGCAGAGTCTTGCCCTTGGCACCCTGACTCAAGGCACCTGATTGTGTAACACACCCAGTTGCATGGATGTAGATGCTACATGGCTTGTTCACAATCATTGACTACTTCAGCTGCAAAGTGCCAAGTGCTCACAAACATCCAGCAGGATCTTGTTGGTGACCTCCATTGTTAGCACCAGTAACATGGTACTAGCATGACCAGAAGGCAAAAGGACAATGTAATAGTAGCTTCCAGCCTCTTGAAGGGCAGCTGAAAAGATGACACAGCCAAACTCTGCTTGGTGGTGGCAGATGGTGTAACAAAAGGCAAAGGTCACAAATCGTGGCTTGGGAGGTTCAGGTTGGATGTTGGGGAAAAACTTTGTCATGGGGAAGATGTGCAGGCCTGGGGCAGATCACCACAGGGGCTGGGGGAACTTCCAACATTGGAGGGGGTTCAAGTTCCTGCTAGACAAAGCCAGAGCAGACCTGATTTAGCACTGCCAAACTCTTCTGAGCAGGAGGTTGGAATAGAGAGAGACTTCCAAAGGCCACTTCCCACTGAATACTTATAGGATGACAATCTCACCTGTTGACATTTGCTGTGGAAAGACCTAAGGTGGAACCTGTGGATTTGTAACTGCAAGTCTGACCATGCAGTAGGAGGAAGGAAGAACCCAAATGGCAGCTGGCTCCCAGGCAGCTCGCATGCTGTTCCACTAATAAGCAACTCCTCTGGCCTTTCTCTAGACATGGGGCACCTGCAAGGACAGTTCTGTGGTCTGGATACACTCCTTGCAGCATGGGATGCACTAAAAGCTACAAACAGACAGACAAGATATTTGCCTACTTCTGATGCTGTCATGGAGGGCAGGGGGGAGAAATGGTAAAGAGCATTGTGGCCAGTGAACCTGACTTTCTGTGCTAGTTAAAGTCATGTGAAAGTCCAAGTATTGATTAAAACCAATTATATGACCCTTATGCTCCCTGTCCATAGCTTACCTAAGTCTGTCCAGAACCTATGCAGGTGTACCTGCTTAAAGTTCGTACTGATATGTAACATTAACTTCTATAGCTGGTCAAGGCTAATAACTGCAATAACTAAGAATCTGTCTCACCTCTATAAATGGAATACCATCCCCAGATGTATGCAACACATTATTTAGAGACTATTTTGGGCATAACTTTGGCCAAAAATTGTATTTAAATACATTTTTTTAGATAGCTAATATATTTTATCATTTTGTTTGCTAGTCTTTTTCGCATTCAATGAGAAGTTATTTCTTGGCAGGGAAGTAAAATGACTGTCTGGAGTCATGTTTGAAGTAAGTCAGCATTTACAATCTAAAAGCTTAACGAGAAAGAGACCATTTAAACAATATCTTATTTAACTTTTTTTCTTCTTTTTTTGAAGAGGGGGGAGCTAGGGAGGTCTTGTAATTTAATTTAAAACATGCTAGGTCTTTGAGGAAGAAATTGGAGTGTACAGAAGCAGCATATGTTACAAGGAGGCAGTTGTATGCTAATCCTTGGTTTGGGAAGATTGAACCTTAGCTGTAATTTTAAAGGCTTACACAACACAAAAATGTATTTTTAAGGGGAAAATTCACATCTTGTATTTACACAAAGGAACCAGATGGGTAACTGTTATTAGTGCTAATGTAAAACTCTACTCCACTTGACATGATTCAGGGGCACCTAAATGTACCATTAGCACTAAAAAGTCTTAAATTAATGAATTAGTATCCATGCTTGTCCTGAATGAGGTAATGTTTCTCGTGCTGAGAGTGCTAGATGACAGAAATAAGAGGGAATCTGTGGGGTGAATTTTTGTTCCTCTGATTGCACCCCAAGTGAGAAGGGCAAATTTGGGTTGCTATTGGTATCAATTGACAGCCTTCAGTGCAAGGAGTTTGCTGGCAGCATAAAACTGTATAAGTTTATCCTTTGCTCACTTCTTGGCACAATGCAGCTGCCTATATAGCGTTTGGAGCAGGCATCACTACCAGTCACCAGGAGCAGGTTGCCCTATTTTGGCCCTGTCTGTGCTGTTTCAGAGCATGGCCATTTTAGGGTAGAAGGGATAGATTTGGCTGTGCTCTGTTCCCTGACCTACCTGTGACAGTTCAGTTTTGGAGATCAGATCTAGTATGGCATTTTTAGCTGTGTCTCATAAACTCTGAATACTCTACTCAGGCCAGGATGTCTAAAGAGAGTATTTTTCCCACCATCTCTCAGAGAGTTCCCAGTAGAGATATTCCACGGATATTTTGCATTTTTCTGATGCTTCATATCTAGTTTAGTTGCCTTTCAGTCCTCAATAGTTCCTCAAGTTTGTGATTGCAGTTTCTTTAACATCCTTTGTTATGGAAACTTGTAGTAGTGCCAGGGAACTGCTAAGCAAATGCCAATGCAGAGTTTAAGAGTAGGAGGGAAGCATCATGAGACATGATGAGAGAAGGGGAAGGTGGAATTCTTTTCATGTAAACCCAGAGGAGAAGGAAACGGAGGAAGGAAGGATGCATGTATTTCCAGAACAATGGTCTTGCAAGAATCATGTAGCTGTTTTAATTTCTGTAACATGAAAAATGCTATGCTCTAACATGACAAGATTTCTTTCTGATCTATGGGAAGTTGCTGTTATTTAGTACTTCCAGGTTCCCCTGATGGTGAGAGAGCAGCTGTTCCTTAGATTCAGTGACAGATCCCACTAAAATGTTAAATATACCATTGCTCTAGTTTCTGATTTATAAGGTCAAATGGAGGTAAAAAGATCTGGTTGGTATTTCTAAGCTACAGACATGCACGGTTTGATTGTGACAGTTTTGCCGCAGTAGACACAACCCCTTAATGCAGTAGGGTGAGGGGCTGACTTGCTTTCTAAACAACATTGTAACACTGGACAGAAAGTCACAAACTTTCATGTGGCCAAAGCGGGAACTGGTCAACCTCTACTAGCTTAAAGTGATTTGTGCTGCTGTGCATGTATCAAAACTCCCGCTGGAGAAGCAAACAAATACTTCCCAATGTAGGATAATGAAGAGAGAAAGGTACTTGAGTTCTAGTAAGAAGAAACCACTGTACAAAAGTAAAAATGGATATTGTGTAGAAACCATTTCAGCTCTTGCTTTTTGCATTAAAAATATGAAAAAATGCTTCAGCAGCGATTTGGAGGCCTAAGTGCAGTTACTTCAGTCTCTTAACTTACTGGTTAGTTCCTTGTTGGTCATCAAAAATACATTACAAATCTCTTGGCTTGCTTGTCTGTACTTATGCTGCTATTTAGAATGTATTCTTGGCTTGAATCTTTCAGAATTGCAGCAAAAATTGCTAGGAGCAGCATCTGCCCTGTGTTGCTGGGTGCTGAGTAACTTGGGTCAGAAAAACAGGACCAGCTGGAGCTTCTGGGGTATAATCAAGCCTTTTATTTTTCTCTTTGATGTAGTTGGGGAATAGGCTGGGTTTTTTAACAGAGATTCTTTACTGGTGCTGTGATTATGCATCAGAAGCCCTACTTATATACTGTTTTTCCTTGAGATGATTTGCAAAAAGCTGCTAAGCTTACCTTTGTCTGGTTGAATATATATATATATGACTTATATAGAGAAGTTCATTTACTCTAAAAGCCACTTGAAAAGTGAGAAACATTGCTCCAAAATGTCTGCATTCCAGAAATTCAGTGTTTCTTCTCTGTTCAGTCATCATGTGACTTGGAAAGATTTGACTTTGGCCTTCTTGGTTTGGGTATGAAAGCCTTGCAGTGCAAAGGTGCAGTGACTGGCAGAGTGTTTTGGTCTCTGTGTAACTTCCAGACAGAATTGTGGTGCAGAATAGGCAGGAAGCTGCTGTCTTCTCCACACATAAAGAAGATTTCTTCGTGAATCTGAGCACTTCGGATCCAGCATAGTTGTCTCCATTAAGAGGAAAAATTGGTAGTAACAGCCTTATAGGGTTTTGTGGGCTTGTAACAAGCCAAGAGACTATTACATGAACACACAGGGATTTCCTTTGCTCAAGTAGGAGACAGACATATCCTACTTCCCAGCTGTTTCTGAAGCCTCTAAACACAAATACCCCAGACTCTCTGTTTATTGTTGGAGAGGAGTTGTGGCTTGACAGGTCCTGGTTTTGAAGATCTGATCAAAGCAGAGAGACAGCCAGCTCAGGTTTATCAAGCTTCAGGCTGTTCTCATGGCTCTGGTAATTTTTCCTCCAAGATTGGGAAGGAAAAATAAGTGGTAACAGGTTAACAAACTGTTGCTGTCTTGGGATCAGGGACTTGGTGACAGCTTCAGCAAAACACAAGCCTGTGTTACAGAGCACTTGAGATGCCCTCCTGGGGCGACAAAGGGTGACAAACTTCTTCATTCCCAGTCAGATGATCCCTTACTAAAACCACAACGGTATCCATAACTAAGAACACTTCTCTTTACTTTTTTGTATAAAGAAGGGGTACAGAAATTGGGAGGTCCTTGCAAGGTCTTGTAGGGCCATCCAAGTTGGGGGCAATGAGAAACTGGCATTGGTGACAGGAGGGGAAGTCAATGCAAGTGGCTTGTGTGATGCTGAGAAGAGGTGGCTGGCACTGGGAGCTGGTGATACTGGTCCAACAGGTCACTGTAGCTGGTACATGTCCATCAGCAAACTCAGATATTTTCTGAGGGAATACAAGGTTCTCCCTGCTGATCCCTCCCCTGCCTTTTAGGGGGAAAAGTTGAAAGTTTGAAGTTACAATTGAAAATACAAGGGGAATATCATATCATAGCAATATAATAGCCCTGAAATACATTGCCAAATTCTATTTATTGCACTCTGGGTTTAAAAGTGATGAGAGGCCAGGACTCGCAGATAGCATCACCCTTGGAAAAGAGGTCTCCACCTGGGAAATCTGCTCTGTTCCTGGAGTAATGTGAACCCGTGACAGAGTCACCACACCTTTGATTTTTCTTTTTTCTTTTCTTCAATAATTTGCTTTTTTTAATTAAAGGTCTCTGTTCCCATGCCTACCTAGGCCAAACTCTGTGATCCAGTCAGTATACTATAAACTGGTGCAATGTAACTTCAAATAAAACAGTGTTCAGTACTGAGAAAAGTAAGCATCAAAACCCTCTAAGTAAGTAGGCATCAAGCAATCTCTTAAAAATAGCTAATCTAAAAAGAAAAGATTAGAGAGGGAGCTCTCCAGAGAAGCAGTTAAGGAGCTTACACCTGGAAATTAAGAACAGCACTCTACTTGCAATACATCTTTGCCTTTAGGCAATAAATAAGGCTGATGCCAGAGGGCAGGGCATCTGCTCATATGCAGAACCTAAGGCAGTCTTAATGTGATGCTTTTATCCGAGGAATTCAAGGACATTTTCAGCTGATTCAGGAACAAAACGTATGAAATTGTGCTCCAGCAGGGCAGAGGCCTTGTGGGGTTCTCCTGCCTCAGTCCAAGTTCAAAGCTTTTGTTTTTGTTCTCCCAAGCTGTGTGAGCACTGGAAGTGGAAAAGCAGGCTGGGCAGCAGTGGGCATGTGCCAGCCCTGGAAGCCACATAGCTCTTCCTATGCCTACAGGTATTACAGGATGGACTGTCTATACTAGCAAGAGGTCATGGCAACTAGAAGGACACCAGAAATACTACCTTAAAGCCAGCAACAAGGCTCCAGTCTCCTTAAATAAAAAGCATTGTTGGCTTAAATCTTTCAGTAGTAGTGGGAGGTTTTGGAGCTGTGAGGATTGACGTGAGAGGCAAGTGTGATAGTTTGGTGTTCTTTCTGAGGTTGTTATGTAGATTTATTGCATGATAGCATGTTCTTAGTGTTGGTAACACTGAATCAAGGCAGCTCATGTGAATACTTGCAAGCAAGCTGAAGACTGACAGACTGAGGCAAAGATCAGTTTATGCATTAATATATCATTCTGAAAGGTTTAGCTTTGCTTCCCTCTTGATCTCCAGACTGGGGGATGGTTTCCATTGTACTTCTACTCTGCTGACAGCTCAGAAAAGGAAGGCCAAATCCCACTCTCTTACTCCTGAATGGCCCGAAGCAAAAAGGTAGCAGTGAAGAGAAACTTCCTTTTGTCCTGGTATAACTGCTAGGCCTCCCAGGGAAACTAGCAGGACTTTGTGAGCAGTTCACAGCTCAGAAAAAAGCTCTGCCCTGCCCTACCCAGGTGGAGTATTGGAAAACAGCTGGAAGCCAACACCTCTCTGAGCATTTTCTTGGCACTTTCCATCAGCAGCATGTACCTGCAGAGAGTTACTGCTCAACAGTGCCCCTCTCATGCAGGAGCGCTGATACATGCCTGGCTTTAGTGGGCTTTAGTCCTTTAGCTGTGACTCAGCCGGAATGCAAGGATTAGAAGTAGACATGTCTTTAATAAACCTTACAGAGGGCCAGACTTTAGCCAGAAATTGTGGGAAAAAGTGTAACTACTCTAAAAAAAACCCCAAAAGTTCCAACATACCCCACCATAGTGCATGGGGCAGGTAATAAGACTGTCATTTCAATTCAAGAAACCCTTGATTTCAATCTGTTCAATCACACTTCACTGTTCAATCAAGAACAGGATCAGAATGGAGCCTCCATTTTAAGTTATAAAGATGCTCTCCTAGAATTGGTGTGCGAAGTTAATACCAAAGCCATTATCAAGCCTATGCTTTATGAGTGGGAACTCAGTTAAAGTAAAATGATATCCTGACAACTGCAAAAACTAGTTAGAAGCTTCCTGAAGTGTTACAGTGGAGAGAACTGCTGAGGGAGCAGGTGACATTGTGTGTGAGCAGAGGGTGATTTCATTTAAGCAGTCTATCATCTCTGGCCTTCAGTTTCACTATGTTCATCATAACCCTACTTGCAGGATGGCAGCAATCTAGGTGAAAGACCTGAGTCTTTACTTTGAGACTGGTTTCTAGGAAAAATGTGTGCTTGTCTCAAGCTATTTTTTAACTCTTTGATCAAATCTGACAGATAGGTAATGATCTCAGAGCTGATGTGCTTGAGGTAACAAAAGGCTGCTACTAGTCAGGAGGGAGATCCCAGCAGTGTAGAAAGCCGGTGGAGTTAACTCAGCTCTTAAGTACTGGAGGTCTTCTAGTGGAGAAAATTCCATAATTACTGCAACTGACAATTCTTGTTGGATTTCTGTACTGTATCAGGCACTGGAAAAGCCAGACTATTTCCTGTTCTTCTGTGACTAGTGACTGAGACTGGAAGCATCTTTTGGAAATTCCTGGAAGGCCCAACAGCACAAGAACATAGAATTGTAGAATCATAAAATATTAAGGGATTGGAATGGACCTTGAAGATCATCTAGTCCCAACCCCTCCTGCCATGGGCAGGGACATCTCCCCCTAGACCAGGTCACTCAAGGCCTCATCCAACCTGGCTTTGAACACCACCAGGGCTGAGGTATCCACAACCTTCCTAAGCAACTTGTTCCAGTGTCTCACCACCCTCACAGTAAAAACTTTCTTCCTAAAATCCAATCTAAATTTCCCGTCTTTCAATTTATACCCATTACTCCTTGTCCTGTCACTAGAGTTCCTAACAAAGAGTCCCTCTCCAGCTTCCTTCTAGGCCCCCTTCAGATACTGGAAGGTTGCTATGAGGTCTCCATGCAACCTTCTCTTCTCCAGGCTCAACAGCCCCAACTTGTCATTGCTAAGGGAGTCCTCTTAGAAACTTCGTGGCCTCCTATGGACTTGCTCCAACAGTGCCATGTCCTTCTTAAGCTGGGGACACCAGAAGTGTGTGCAGTACTGCAGGCGGGGTCTCAGAAGAGCAGACTAAAGGGGCAGAATCACTTCCTCTGACCTGCTGGCCACATTCCTTTTGATGCAGTCCAGGACACAGTTGGCTAGTTGGGCTGCAAGTGGA
Organism: Acanthisitta chloris; assembly: GCF_000695815.1. Classification (NCBI taxonomy): domain Eukaryota; kingdom Metazoa; phylum Chordata; class Aves; order Passeriformes; family Acanthisittidae; genus Acanthisitta; species Acanthisitta chloris. The sequence goes on along the minus strand of NW_008659717.1, from coordinate 5,613 downwards.
CACTGCAGTTCATGTTGAGTTTTTCATCAACCATCACCCCTAAGTCCTTCTCCACAGGGCTGCTCTCAATCACTTCTCCACCCAGCCTGTAGGTGTGTCTGGGACTGCTGTGACCCAGGTGTAGGACCTTGCACTTTGTTTTGTTGAACTTCATGAGGCTGGCATCAGCCCAGCTCTCAAGCCTGTCAAGGTCCCTCTGGATGGCAACCCTTCCCTCCAGTGTGTCAACTGCAACACACAGCTTGGTGTTGTCTGTGAACTTGCTGAATGTGCACTAGATCCCACTGTCTGTCACTGACGAGGATGTCGTACAGTATCAGCCCCAGCACTGAGCCCTGAGGGACACCACTGATCTCCATGTGCACAGTGAGCCGTTGAATACAACTCTTGGCATGTGACCATCCAGCCAGTTCTTTATGCATTGAGTGGCCCGTCCATCAAACCCATGTCTCTCCAATTTAGAGACAAGGATATTTTTGTGGGACAGTGTCAAACGTTTTGCATAAGTCCAGGTAGAGTTATTCACTGTGAACATGACATATCCCTGGTGGGTATTTACATGTGTTCAGCTGTAACAATTTCCATCCAGATCCCTGGTACAAGAACTGGAAACTCAAACACACGGTCCCTGCCAGAATTAAAGGAGTCCAGTTGCTGGCTGATGTGTATGGTGACTAAGAAGCTGAAGACACTGTTGATTGCTCAGTTCATAGTGTAGAAATAAGAGTAAAAGGGGATAAACAGCAGAGGATAAAACAATGGTTAAAGGGTTATTTTGCCTCAAAGGGAGACTAAGACTTGAGCCTAGATAAGATCTGTCTTCTGACTCGAAATGTCTTTGCTCTACATGCTTCCTTCATCACAGCTGCAAAGTGCAGGGTTGCCATAGGCAGCAGCTGTGTCACAGCACAGGCAGAGCTATTAGGATGTACAAAATCACTGGGTAGCATGAATGCAAGAGAACAGTGTGGGTGTGGAGACTTTAATAGAAATGCAGTGCAAGAGGGGAAGTCTGTAAGAAAGAAATATGGTGCTAGTTAGGACAGACCCTACTTGTGCTTACATGCATGATGCACTAAATTACAGTGTGCTTCATGTCTATGCTTGAGTCACATAATGCTTTTGTTTTATTTTTAATGAATGGTGATGTGGAAGGGCTCTTTGTAGGGAGGCAATGAAGTCCCACAGAGCCCTACGTCTGCGTCCACCATGCTAAAAGGTTAGTCAGAACAATAGTGTCCTAAAAAACTGTCCTTCAAAGTGGGTTCAAGTAGCAGCAGAAGCAAAGGAGGTAGCCCAAATAAGAAGAGAGAGAATATCGGAGTGCTAGAAGGCATGCTTCTGCACCTGTTACAGCAGAGGCTCTCAGAGGAGAGATACGAGATTTGGTATAGGATTTTAAGGAAAAAGAAATGGATCCTGCTTATAGTGGAATAACCCCAGCCCTCACATTGTCAAAACTTTTCCACAGAAAACTATTTTTTGGAGAGAGAGCAAGTTTCTCCTGAAATCATAAAATTCCAAACATGATATCAATTCATGAATTGGCTACCAGGATTTCATGGTTAGTTTAGAGGTGCCACCTTAGGGAGTCAGATACTACTGGCAGGCCACAGCAAGGAATTCATAGCAAATTTAAAAAAAAAAATCAATTTACTGGCATGTGGTACAGCAAGAAACAACATTTAGTCTTTGAAACTTCCTCTGCTTTAAGGTGTTGATTACAGCAAGCAAAAGGCTTAAAATCTTAGTTACTGAAGGAGGAATTAAAAAGCATTACTTCTCTTATGGCCCGGGCAGAGAAGGTCAAGAATTTTTTTGGATGCCTGATGGACCCACTTGTTGTAATGCAGATGACTTCTTGCTGTTCAGAAATTTCACCTGTCTTGAAGAGAAGTACAGTTACCAGAATACAATTTAAGGGCTTGGAGTAACTTGGTAGATGACTAGTTGACTATGCATGAGAAAGACAAGTAGGATAGCTTATATGTTG
>NW_008659717.1:0-3597 GCF_000695815.1 Acanthisitta chloris | reverse complement strand
GAAGTTCTTTGTGGTAGCTCTGTCCAAACTCTGTAAGACATTAGCCCCACAGTTACCACTGTTTGGAGATAATATTGACGAGGAGGGGTATTTTTGTTTAAGTGGAACTGTCCCTTCAGAGGGAGGTTTGCTGGTTTCAGTGGTCACTTTTGATGTGACAGAACATGAAACACACAATGTCTTTTTGTGTTAGCTTGAGCTGAGGTAGAGTTAACTTTCTTCACAGAGACTAGTTAGTATGGGGCTATGTTTGGGTTTTGTGCAGAACACAGAGTTGATAATGCAGAGGTGTTTTTGTTGTTGCTGAGCAGAGTTTACACAGAGCCAAGGCCTTTACTGCTTTCCATACTGCCACGCTGGCAAGGAAGTTGGGGATGCATGGGAGATTGGGAGGAGACACAGCTGGGACAGGTGACCCAAACTGACCAAAGGGATATTCCATACCATATGACACCATGCTTAGTATATAAGGTGGGAGGAAGAAGGAGGAAGGGGGGACATCTGGAGTGATGGATTTTGTCTTCCTAAGGAACGCGTGATGGGGCCCTGCTGTCCTGGAGATGGCTGAACACCTCCTGTCTGTGGGAAGTAGTGAATTAATTCCTTATTTTGCTTTGCTTGTGTGTGCAGCTTGTGTTTTCTCTGTTAAACTGTCTTTATCTCAACCCATGAGTTTTTGTAGCTTTTACCCTTCTGATTTGCTCCCCCATCCCGTTGGTGGGGGAGTGTGTGAGTGGCTGCGTGGTTCTTGGCTGCTGGCTGGGTTAAACCATGACAGGTCCTGACAACTTAACTTTGGCACGTTTTGAGGGACTAAAATACTTTCATCTGATCAGCTGAAACAGCTGTATAAATCAATGAGTTTTATGGTAACCAAAGCCTTTTTTTTCTTTTTGGAGGGGGGTGGGGTGCACAGGTATGGCTTTCCCAGGCCAACCAGTTTTCCCAGGTAAGCAAGTATGTTCCCCCATGTATGCTAACTTGGGTCTGGCCTTGGTAGGAATCAGGATGGATACTACAGTTTTTATGTCTTTTGCCTCTGCAGCTGAGGTGCACTTTCTGTGCTGTACTATGGTGTGCACATAAAGGACACAGCTATAGGTGAAGGAATGGTGATCATGCAAAAAGTTATTTGAGAATGCCAGATGTCTTACTTTTTATGGGATAGTGGGGTGGTGGAAAAGAGCTTTTCTTCCAGCCTTCCTCTCCTTTTTGCTATTTGCAATGTCACCAGCAAACTTCACTGGTCTGGGAGTGGAGATGAGTTGCTGGATGCAGCTTCTCATCTTGTGGGTTTGAAGAGCTGTTTCTCACTCACACTGGCTTGCCTGAAGCCTATACAGACCCATTCCTGGGGTAACTGCAAGAGGCTTTTCCAGAGCAAAGGCCACTAAAGCACTGTTTGCAATGTTCGGGGAGAGCTTCAGAATAGGAATCCAGTACAGTCTAACCCTCCATCTCTTCTACTAACTGTGTCTAGAGCTGAGAAGTAAAATGCATACAAATAATAGATTTGAATATACTGATAGTCTTTATTGCTTTTAGTTTTTAGAACAAAGGACTAAGTCATTGTGAAGAGTGAACTCAAAATACTGAAGTATACAGAATACAAACTTTGGTTTAATCATTTCTGTTAATCAACAGAATAATCTTTGTAAATTCAACAGTGAGAAAAACAACCTTGTTCATGTGTCCTTAGCAGCCCTTCAGCCCACTTCCTGAATTAGCTTCTATTCAGCTGTTACTCTGTTTTCATGTAGTAAATTAAGTTATAGCTATTGTGAAAGGAAGAAGTAAGCAGAGTTGCTCCCCTGCGGTGTGACAGTGGGAAAAGACCGAAAAGACATGAACTTGCAAGTTCTGCTGTTTGTGAAGACAGATTTTTTTTCTTCATGTTATGTATTCAAGATGGTAAATTGACAGATACACATTGCCTTCAATGACATGAAATTGTACAGCTTAAGACTCTGGCCCTGAGATTGTCAACACAAGCACTATGGCTTCCTTGTCAGTTATGCTTGCTGGAGCTTCTTGCTTTTCTGGGAGCCACCTGTACCTAGCAGTGGTGTTCCCCACTGCTAGAGCTTTTCTAATGGCAGAGACTTGGCATGATCCAGTGGGCTGAAATCAGAGATGGCTGGTTTCTGGATGCTGTAATATTGCATGTGCTCCCACAGCTAAATAAAGCAGATCTGCTGATGTTTTGCATTCCACAGGTCAGCTCCAGCCCCACTCCCTACAAGGAAATGAAGTACCGGGTGCTGCCTTCAAGGTCATGGAACTTCCCAAAGGATGGGTAGTTCTTGAGGGCAGACATAAATGGCAAGAAGTAGCCTAGCACTAGAGCAGTGTCCAGGTTAAGTTACAGCTCATGATATAGCTAGGTTTGAATGTCTACTCATGCAGTGACCTCAAATGCCCAGGCCTGGCTCAAGAGAGGCCATAACAGCAAGGCAAGTCACATCTGCTGTCCCCGTGAGAACCTTCTCCAGCTCAAGTCAGCTGACCTAGGAGAAGAACCAAGCCCTCTTGTCAGCATGGGATTTCAAATTTATTTTCTTCCTTTTCATGACCTCCTCCTAAACACTCGGTTTGCCATCAGTACTTCTGCAGTCCAAAGGCTCTTGTAAATAAACAGCAGCTCCTTCCCAGTCTCACTCACAGCATGTATGCATAAAAGCACAGCTCTCCCCTAGCAGCACTTCTTCCCAGCAGGTCGGCCAGCAGCTTTTCTCCCTGACTGCCTGTCCAGGATAAAAGCGCTTATCCTTGACCTCTGCCAGCAGCAGTGTTCTGGGATGTCTGGCTGTGTTATGTACACTCCGTTGGGCAACTTTTACATATATTCATTGCTGGAAAAGTATCTAGTGTGTGTCTGCAAGCACTCACTACACCCCTAATAAGAGAGTCAGGATGTCTGTGTCACTCACCCATGACTGCCGTTGGACTCCTTGTCACTACAGCTGTTGTGGCTGTGGCAGAACACAACGATTGTGCCAGGTGCCAAAGTTATGTGATGCTCCAAACACAGTATGGTTTGTATCCTGCTTCCCAGTAGGGATTGCAAAGCTTCCACTCTGATGCCTGCTAAACTCCTCGGTGCCATGTGGGAGAGCATGGAATGTGCTTGGTGCGCAACAGCCAATTACTGGCATCACGTTTCCTTCATGATCTCTGTAAGCCCTACGAGGCTCACAAGCCTACTCACCTGCTTATCTTATGTACCGGGTGAGAATTGTATTGTTTTTTTCTCAGGCTCCACTATGATCGCAGACCCAGCACAGCCCCACTCTCACCCCTGCTCAGGGCTTTTCCAGGCTGTATCTTTGTACGGTGGCAGGGTAAAACGACCGAGTGCTGAGCAGCCCGAGATGCAATCCCGTGTGCCAGGCACGGGATGGTGTCGCTGCTGCCTCACCTCGCCTGGCCTCACTAAAACCTCTCCCTTGGGAATTTAGAGAGATAAAGCCGAGTTAAACGTGTTCGGAGGAGCAACTGACTGGAGACACTTCCGCTCTCCATTCGTCCCGCCCATGCCCGCCCTCCCCCCTCGGGGCTGGGCCCGCGGGCGCGCAGACGCTGCTGCCGGCGGAGGAG
>NW_008659716.1:40677-47175 GCF_000695815.1 Acanthisitta chloris | reverse complement strand
CCAAAAAATTCCATGATTCTATGAAACACCAGTTCAGTTGATTCAGATGTAGTTTTAATAGAAGCAAAAAGATTTGCATCTGCATCTATATAAAAAATAAACAACAATTATTTAAAAACAAAAGACTTCCATCTATTCCATTTAAATGATTTAATAGGAGTATTTCCTGCAATGCTACATACAAGAAACTATTTTAAATAACATTAAAACAAACCAAGAGAAGTCAGAGAACTCGAAGGCAGAAAGATTTCATCTTTCTCTCACATAATAAAAGACATGATACATATGATTCATTCAAACAACTATATTATCATAACTGTCAGAAAAAGCTTAAATAAAATGTTTAAATGAGAGAGAGAAAATTCAGGCATCTAAATCCATGTGTAGGCACTGAATAGCTGGTTTAATTTTCAAAAACTACAAACACTTCAAACTTCCAAAGAGTTTAAGGTAACCGACACCTCTAAAAGTCCCGTTAACACTTACCCACATAATTTAATTCCTCTGAGTAGGTCCATCAAATTAAAAAGGAGGATTTGTATGCATAAGCAGGACTAATGTTGAGAGAATTATGATATATAGATTTAGTTGTCTAATTTAAATGTCAAAATTGAAAACTTTCAATCACGACATGTAAAATATGAGTTGTTCATTTAATTATGCATTAAGGATGTATCCTACAGTCTTTAAAAACAGATGCTGAGAGGAACTCCCATTAGACTCTAAACCAGAGCAATGAGCAACTTTTTTTTCTTTTGCAAGTGGCAACCAGAGTCCTCATGATCAATTTGAAATACTGAGGTCTACAAATAAGAGAAATCAATCAGAAAATCTCATTATCCTTATGGACCATATTAGTTCCACAACTTGAAAGCAGATTCGCTGTTAGAAGAGATTTCTGCTTAGAAATGGAGGACACATCTCTGGAATTTGAGAAGTTTATGTAACTTCCTAAGTGCCTAAAAAAGAAACTTTATCTTTTATACCCCAAGTTTCAAGAGGGCTCAGTATTTACAATTGAATCAACATCCCTAAATTCTTCCCTACTATCAGGATATTGGTCATGACAACACCATTAACATCAGTTAGTTAAACATCTTTTCAGTTGCTAAATGAACATACACTTTCCAACACAGGGAGTTTGAATCATTCACCCATTGGTCAAGTCAGTGCCATATTCTGGGCCCCTCAGTTCAGGAGGGATATTGAGGTGCTGGAGCAGGTCCAGAGAAGAGCAACGAGGCTGGGGAAGGGACTGGAGCACAAGTGCCACGAGGAGAGGCTGAGGGAGCTGGGGTTGTTCAGCCTGGAGAAGAGGAGGCTCAGGGGAGACCTTCTCACCCTCCACAACTCCCTGAAAGGAGGTTGGAGTTAGGTGAGGGTTGGTCTGTTCTCCCAGGCAACCAGCAGGAGAACAGGAGGGCACAGGCTCAAGCTCTGCCAGGGCAGGTTTAGGTTGGATATTAGGAAGAGATTTTTTCCAGAGAGAGTAATCAGGCATTGGAATGGGCTGCCCAGGGAGGTGGTGGATTCACTGTCCCTGGAGGTTTTCAAGATGAGACTGGATGTGGCACTTAGTGCCATGGTCTAGTAACGATGGTAGGGTTGGACTTGATGCTCTTGGAGGTCTTTTCCAACCTGGTTGATTCTATGATTCTATTATTTGTCTTTACTATTTTCTTGTTCTGATAAATCACAACAGCAAAATAATTAGGTTGTTCTTTTTAGCACAGAGGAAACGAGCTCAGTCCTGCAGACACTTTTCAAGTGTCAATTTTTATAAACACTGATGGTCATATTAGTATACGGAAAATAAAGCTCATGACAAAATGGGTGTGGACAATCAGGGTGCAAATCCCCTCAACAGTCATTAATGATACCAAGTCTGCAATAGTCAGAGAGCTACAGCACTGAAAATGCAAGGTAAGAACGTATCATCAACTCTTCAGGAAATGTCTGTGAAATTGAATTAATCTGAGGTCTACTAACCATTCCTGTGGCAAAATGAAAAAAAATATACCCACTTTGTCCCTGGGAGGGAAAGACAAGGCAAGTCACTGATTGGGTCTTATCCTCTTCTTTGTCAGCACTGAACGAGCAACTAGAGATTGTTCTGGTTTGCAATACAGATAAAGAATTGTTCTTTAGAAAGATCAGATCTTTTAAATATTTAAAACATGATAAAGGATTGATCTACCTTTCATTTTGTCTACTCAGATGTCTTCAACTACCAGTAATCCACCTTGGTTTCAGAGCAAAGGTGTCAAGTATCCTAGTTCCATCTAAGTTTTTCAAAGTAAACCAATTTACTTAGACCAAATGGAAGAATCACTTTGAGGACCTTCGAGTGGAGTGATTGGTCTTGTCAATATTCCAGGAAAAGTCATCACATCCATCAGAACAATTAGTCACCAACATCACCATCTCTGTCACCTATGAGCCACAGAAAATGAAAACCTATAGCTAATAAGGCAGTTCCAAGCAGATCTCCCAGTGCAGTAAGATAAGGGATAGAAAAACTGTCAGGATCTTTTCCTTTTTTCCAGAAGTGGTGCACCATCCAGTCAGCAATCCACAACAGAGTAAACACCTACACATCAAACAAACAAAATGTGTATTATTATCACATAAACTACACCAAAAGGAAGACAACAGCCAAGATTATTGTCTCATTTGTACACAGAACTGTTGTATACAAGTGCTTTGAGAAATATAAATGATTCATAGGAGGGAATTTCAAACTCAAACTAGAGAGAGGACACTTAGCCAGCTCATCTCAGTCAATCACATGCACAGCTGGATGAACATATGGAATCACTGGCAGCATTCTTCACCCAGTGTATGCTTGAGAACTTCTGAAAATGGCGCAAACATGCAGTGGCACTTCTTACATAACACATCCTTCCAAACAGTGAGAGCATCAGTGGGACTTTGAGACAACTCAGAACCAAGTGATGCTGCCCCACAGGAAGACACTCAACCCAGGTGTCACTTCCGTTTGCACAGCTCTAGTACTGCCCTGAAATCAGATGTAGTATAAAGAATAACAGGTCAAACTAAGAAGAGTTGTATGAACTGCAAAAAAATGGCCTAGAACCTCCTTTTCTGCCTGAAAAACCATCTCCAACCCTTCTGAAACAAGGCACACCTGCAATATATAGTACAGTGTCACTCCAGGCTGAATTTGTCCTAGAGTAAAAGATTTCATTCCCAGTTGTGAATGTCTGATCATTTGAGAAACTTGATCTTAAGACCAAAGGTATGCATAGTCATTAACTCAATTTTAGAAGAGAATCCTTTTCATGCTGCACAGCTGTGTGATAAGAGACTCTGGTTCAGGGGAACCATGTGATGTGGCATGGCACAAGATGAATGGAGAAAGGACCACGAACTGAGTTCCTTTTCTTCTTGTGTCTTCTAAGGAGCTGCTCAAGATGAAATAAACACTGCATTTTAAGTATTTTTAGTTACTCAGATCTTCAAGAAGGGTAAACTTAAGACAGTTACTACCATAATTCATGTTTTAAAAACTCTACTATGTCCATTTGAAAGAATATGCAGCCTTAAAAGTAGTAAAAAGTACAACACAAATATTTTATGTAGTCAATAATCAATTATTGGCATCAGAATCATATTTATAAATGTATGCACTCATTTACTGACATGCTGATAAAATGGTTCCAAGACATTCCCCAATACATTCACTAAAATGAATGTCATACAAAAAAATGTGTGGAAAAAGTTTCTCAATTAACCTTTGCTTTGCAAAAGTGTATGTTAAAAGAGAAGCCTGGATTGCCAATTAAAAATCAGAACCAGAAAGGGAGGAGTATTTGCCTAATGAAAAATGCATGGCTTATTTATACAAACGTATCTTCTGAACAGGGAACTCTGCAGCCCAAGCTAATTATGCAAGTCCTAGGTGTGCTGACTGGAATCCAAACAAGCATATTTAAAACAGATGTTTTCTTTGGAAGACTATCAGATTCTTTGAGTCAGCTCCTTCTTCTTACCGAGACAAAAAGAGGCCTGTTTAGAAAAGATCCTGCACATTACCATCTCCTCCAGGATGTGCACAGACGACACTGTAGAGCCACACATCAACAATCGTTAGACATGTTCCATCAGAAGATGGGAACATTCATTCCAAGGAGAACACACACTCCATTTATATAACACAACCAATTAGACATAACATACACAGGTCAATTGAGCTGACAGGATACACTTCTGACTCTTCGAAATCATGACATGAAAACCTTTCATTTCTATCTCTATTTTCCACCCTGAAATAACTCACTAAGGCTACTGTGAAAAATAAGCAGTTTGGAAGTTAAGCTTTTGTGAGCCTTCCCACCTAATTGTTTTTGGTGTATTAACTTATGGGTGCATAACACATCATGCAAATTATAGCAAGTTTTGCTTCTGTAAGTAACAGGAAAAGGTTATTGCACATCATATTAACTGATGCTTATAAAAGTATATGATGGCAAGTGGGACATAGTGCCTACTCAATAAGTTATGAGACTACAGCCTTTACCTTGGTGAAGGAATCATCATCATACATTTGAATGTCTAGAAACTCACTACCATTTCACAATTACACAGCTCAGTCTTTGGACTTGGGACTTTGGTTACTTATTTGGCCACATTAGTCAGTGCTGCATGACAGAATGAATCAGTGTGACTTCAGTTTTCAATGATATTTTGCTTCTCATCAATGTTAAGGGGGGAGCAATCAAAGTAATCAACCAACTATTATTTGGGGTGAAAAAAAGAAAAAAAAAAGCCCTACAATAAGTTTGATGATTTTTTGACAGACAGTCCTTGAATTTAAAGTGATAAGTCACTCACAAATATCTGACAGAACAGAAAATACAAAGCAAAAAATAATTTTAAAAAGACTTCACAAGACTTGTTACTTTAGTAAGTAGGGATCAGCATAGAAACATAGAGCCATCAATGCTGGAGGAGACCTCTAAGATCATCGAGTCCAACCATTAACCTGCCACTGCTGGAACCCCTAAACCCTAAACCATATACTCCAGCACCAGATCCAGATGCCTCTTAAACACCTTCAGGGATGGTGACTCCACCACCTCCCTGGGCAATATTCCAGTGCCTGAGCACCCTCACAGGGAAAACATTTCTCCTAATATCTAATCTGACTCTGCCCTGGCTCAGCTCAAGACCATTCCCTCTACTCCTCTCCCTGCAGCCATGGCAGGACAGACATCCCCCACCTCTCTCCAAGCCCTGTCAGGGAGCTGGAGAGAGCCATGAGATCACCCCTGAGCCTCTTCTCCAGGCTAACCAAGCCCAACTCCCTCAGCCCTTCCCCATGTGCTCTAGCCCTTTGCTGCCCTCGTTGCCCTTGGCTGGACTCACTCTAGTGCCTCTATGGCCTTTTGGCAGTGAGTGGCCAAAGCTGAGCACAGCACTGAGCTGGGACCTCCCCAGTGCTGAGTCCAGGGGGATGAGCACTGCCCTAGTCCTGCTGCCATGCTCTGCTTGAGCCAGGCCAAGATGCCCTTGGCCTCCTTGGCCACCTGTGCACACTGTTGGCTCAGACTGAGCTGCTGCCACCAGCACTGCAAGTCCCTTTGGGAGCAACACCTCCATCCCCACTCCTCCCCCAGCCTGGAGCGTCTTGGGGATGTTGTGTTCCAAGGGTAGAACCAGCACTGAACCTTAGTGACCCTCATGTAGCTGTCCTCAGCCACTGCTCCAGTTGGTCCAGGTCTCTCTGCAGAGCTTTGCTACCCTCAGGCAGATCCACACTCCCACCCAACTTGGTGTCCTCTGCAAATCCACTGAGGGTCACTCAATCCCCATGTCCAGATCATCACTGAAGACATTAGACAGGACTGGCCCCAAAACTGAGGCTGGGGAACATCTCTAGAGAACAGCTCCAAATGGGTTTAGCTGCATTAGCCACAACCCTCTAACATCACAGAAAGGCTAGTAAGACAGTACAAAAATTATCTGTTTAGCATGAAATGCTGTAGAAAAGTGATATCAAGAGATTGTAAATACATGCAGAACTAGTCAAGATGTGAGCTAAAATTATTTAATATAGAAGAACTGAACAAGTGCTTGCTGAAAAAAAAAAGATTAAGAGGAGAATTATGAAACAGAGCTCTAGCAATTCTGCCAGATTGAAGAATGACATTACTGCAAGGTTTAAGAAAGGTTAAAAAGGACTGAATATTATATACATAAAAAGATCTATCTAAGAAAAGGGAGAAACTCTATAGTCACTGATGAAGAAAAAACCCCCAAAAAAACCCAAAATAAAGCCTAGGATTGCAAAAATACAAGCAAAATTCCAGATGTTTCAATATTTTGAAAAGAAAATCACACTACATTATTATTCTTTTGGGAAAAAAATCACAATCAAAACTGAGGAAAATGAAACTAAAGACATGATCAGATTTTCACTGCATTTCTGAAATGACCTTTGGTCACATTGCCAAGAAAGGTCCTTAGAAGACAGAA
>NW_008659716.1:36154-40654 GCF_000695815.1 Acanthisitta chloris | reverse complement strand
GGAAAGAGCTAGAGTGAACTCTAGGTTAAGGTTAGGGTTAGAGTTTGGGTTAGGGTTAGTGTTAGGGTTAGGGTTTGGGTTAGGGTTAGATCCTAATGATGAAGAATCTGAAAACAAGGAATAGAAGTATCCATATTACTTTGTACAGCAGAGGACAGAAAGAGATGATATTGAACTTGCTGATTCAAAATATGAGTATCAGATTGAAACTGAAATGGAATTAGAATCCTTAAATACCAATGAGCTTCACTATTTAAAGTTCAAACCTCACAACTGCTAGGCTAGAAATGGAAACGTTACACACTACAAAGCAAGGTTTTTTTCACTTTGTTATTGTGCACTAAATTTCGTTTCAATTTTTGCAGGTCTTTAGATACAAACAACAAGTTTAGCTAAAGATAAGCTATTTTTGATCTTTTGAACATAGTATATCTGTCTTTTCTCATTGAATTAATTTCTTATCATTCATGAAATGGGAAAAGAATGAAACTCTGTTACTTAAAATAAGTACACAGAATTCCTTCCAAACATTCTTAATCCTGCCTAAGCCTAACAAAATGAAGTGCAAGGTCCTACATCTGGGCCATGACAATCCCAGGCAGAGCTACAAGTTGGGTTGGGAAGTAATTGAAACCAGCAGTGAGGAGTAAGACTTGGGAGTGACACTGGATGAGAAGCTCACTATGAACTCAGCATGAGCTCAGCCCAGAAAGCCAATCGAATCCTGGGTGGGCAGCAGGTCTCACTCTGCTCTCGTGAGACCCACCTGGAATACTGCACACAGTTCTGGTGTCCTTAACATAAAAAGGACATGGAACTGTTGGAGCAAGTCCAGAGGAGGCCACAAAGTTGAGTAGAGGACTGGAACATCTCCCCTATGACGACAGGCTGAAGAAGTAGGGGCTGTTCAGCCTGGAGAAGACTGCGTGGAGACCTCAGAGCAACTTTTCAGTACCTGAAGGGCCTACAAGTGAGCTGGAGAGGGACTCTGTTGGGAACTGCTGTTATAGGACAAAGGGCAATGGGTTCAAACTGAAGAAGGGGAAGTTTAGGTAAGATACTAGAAAAACGATTTTTACTCCAAGGATGATGAGACACTGGCACAGGTTGCCCAGGGACATGGTGGCTGCCCCAACCCTGGCAGTGTTCAAGGCCAGGCTGAATGAGGCCTTGAGCAACCTGATCGAGTGAGGAGGTGTCCCTGCCCAGGGCAGAGGGTTGGGACTGGATGATCTGTAAGGTCCATTCCAACCCTTAAATTCTATGATTCTGTGATTCTATGAATTAATAAGTTGCAGGATAATATTGGTTTTTTGATTTGACATGTCCATGAGTGGCACTCATCAGTCACTGGTAAATTACTGTCCAAACATCTACTCTGTGTGTGTGCCCGTGTACTCTACCTCTGCTGTTTGGATCCAGAGGGCCTGATACCACCACCAGAGTATAAGAGAAGGAGTCTGTACCTGCAGGCCAGGTGGGTGTGGCCTCACCAGTGCAGAGTCCAGGGACAGAATCATTTCCCTGGTCCTGTTGACCACACTGTTCCTGATCCAGGTCAGGATGCCATTGGCCTTCTTGGCCACCTGAGCACACTGCTGGCTCATGTTCAGCTTTCTGTCTATCTAAACTCACAGGTCTCTTTCTGCCTGGCTGCTCTCCAGCCACTCTGTCCCCAGCCTAGAGTGCTGCATGGGACTGGTATGGCCAAAGAGCAGGACCAGCACTTGGCCTTTTTAAACCTCATCTTGTTGGAATCAGCCCATGAGGCCACACCTTGAGTAATGTGCTCAGTTCTGGGCCCCTCAGTTCAGGAGGGATATTGAAGTGTTGGAGCAGGTCCAGAGAAGAGCAATGAGGCTGGTGAAGGGACTCAAGCACAAGGCCCGTGAGGAGAGGCTGAGGGAGCTGGGGGTGTTTAGCCTGGAGGAGGCTCAGGGGAGACCTTCTCACCTTCTACAACTAAAAAGCCTCATTGAAATAAAAGAGAGGGTGCCATTTTAACTGAATCTGTTGCAAAGTCAATTTGATTACATTGATTTGATCACAATTTGACCAAAATGTTTCAGACTGCTGTCTTGATTTCTTGGTAGCTTTGCCAGACACCCTCATTTGACTGAAACAGTCCTACATTCAGGCTATTTCTCAGCTGTCTGAAAGAGATGTGCATCCCAGACCAGTCAGCGTTCAGGTATGCTTAACCTGCACTAGCTGTAGCAGCACTTAGTGTGTCAAGCTACACACATAAACACTTTGAGCTCAGCATTCTGGAGGCAAAAATGACATATCCTTGCTAATGTCTTGGTAGGAACTGGGATTCTAGCACAGACTACAAGAAGGCTGGAAGAGAAGGAGCAGTTGATACCCACATTCAGGTCCCAAAGAATCTGGCAAGATCCTTCCCATGCTGCAATGAGAAAGCACGAACATACAGAACTGTCCAGATTTGAACTTCAGTTTCCGTATTTCATAGAATCATAGAATTTAAGGGTTGGAATGGACCTTAGAGATCATCTAGTCCCAACCCCCTGCCCTGGGCAGGGACACCTCCTCACTAGATCAGGTTGCTCAAGGCCTCATCCAGCCTGGCCTTGAACACCACCCGGGTTGGGGCAGTCACCACGTCCCTGTGCAACCTGTGCCAGTGTCTCACCGCCCTTAGAGTAAAAAATCTTTTTCTAGTATCTCACCTAGACTTTCCTTCCTTCAGTTTCCTTGAATCATTCAGTCTCTTAAGCAGTTATATGCTCTATCTTTCGGAAGGAACCTTTCCTGGTAGAAAAAGCAGTTTTCAGAATGTATCAAAATTTGTCTTTAAACAACACCCTCCTTACTGCTCCATAATATCCAGTTTATCCCACGAGTTATGTTTCCACATTAAAGAGGCTCATACCATCATTAGAATCCTCACACTACTGAGAAACCCAGGACGTTTCTGATGGGAGCAGGAAGTCATTATGAGCACTACTGAATTCTTGGTTTCCTATTGCCCCAAACAGCCCCGAAGTGACTTTACAACTGTACACATCTGCCCTTTCTTGGGTAAGAAGAAGGTTGGAATTACTTATTTGCTTGGTAATAGCTCTGGAAATCTCCTATTGTTTGTTTATTCCCCGAGTCTTTAAGGTAACTGTGTGCTCAGATTTGGTTAGTAGGTGTGAAAATTCCTTGGAGGGCGTTTTACTGGCTGGGTGAGAAGATGCAGAACAGAGACCTCCTTTGAATGCCCTGAGTTTCGTGCCAGGGCTGAAGGCTTGGCAATTCCAGTGCTGCTCTAATTCTCCTGCAGGCTGACAAGGCGGAGGAGAAACTCAGCTCACAGTGCACAGCCTCACACAGTTAAAAAATACTTGTGCCTTTGTGAGGTGTAAGAGGAGTGTTTTTCAGGTTTTTTTCATAGAATTATCCGGATTGAAAAAGACCTCCAAGATCACCAAGTCCAACCCTACCATGGTTACTAGACCATGGCATTAAGTGCCACATCCAGTCTCATCCTGTAAACCTCCAGGGATGGTGAATCCACCACCTCCCTGGGCAGCCCATTCCAATACATGATTACTCCGAGGTGTAAGAGGAGTGTTTTTCAGGTTTTTTTCATAGAATTATCCGGATTGAAAAAGACCTCCAAGATCACCAAGTCCAACCCTACCATGGTTACTAGACCATGGCATTAAGTGCCACATCCAGTCTCATCCTGTAAACCTCCAGGGATGGTGAATCCACCACCTCCCTGGGCAGCCCATTCCAATACATGATTACTCCCTCCATAAAAAAATATCTTCCTAATATCCAAACCTCCCCTCCCTGGGCAGCCCATTCCAATACATGATTACTCCCTCCATAAAAAAATATCTTCCTAATATCCAACCTAAACCTCCCCGAGCTTGAGTGAGTTGTAGAGAGTGATAAGGTCTCCCCTGAGCCTACTCTTTTCCATTTAGTACAATCTTCCTTGGTCAAACACCACATTGTAACTGCAGGTAGTGCCCTGCTATGCGCTTGGCTGCGACTTGCTTTGGGAAAATTCTCAAGGAAAGATTATTCCTCTTAACCAGAGGCCACTTACCAAATCCACAATACATTTAAGATCATTATGCTTGTTTTTATTAAGGCACATTGACCTGCCCAGATTCTGTACCCTGCATTATGTGAGTACCCTACATACTCACAGGGTATGCTGCCCTCATAGCAGTTTTTACTTGTATTTTCCTCTGGTGCTGCCATTCATAAACACCTAACAGGCTCTTCACTACAGAGCTGATTCAGATGTTTTGAACTCCAGCCTAGAAGTTTTAGTTGAATGCAGATTAATCTGGATATTTGTGCAGTTTTCCCCACATTTATAAAAATATAATTGAAAAATCTTAGCCCCTCTAAAGGTAAAGGGAGTGCAGTCTTGCATTTCAATAGAGCCAATTTATAAGTGTAATTGAATAATGTTTCAAGAATATGTATTTATTTAAAGAATAGAAACAACTGTACTATTAAAGGTATGAAAAC
>NW_008659716.1:0-35807 GCF_000695815.1 Acanthisitta chloris | reverse complement strand
AGGAGAGGAGAGGAGAGGAGAGGAGAGGAGAGGAGAGGAGAGGAGAGGAGAGAGGAGAGGAGCTTGTCACCACTGAGAAAGTGAGACAAAAAACCCTGACTGAAACAGGGCAAAGGATTCAGAAGTTGTCAGAAAGGACAGACAGACAGAACTGATATTGTGAAGGAATAGCACAATTATAAAGCACATTATAAAACAAGTGATAAGGCTGGAAACCAGGAATACATGTAAGAGGAAAATGAAAAGTAACTTATATCTTTTAGTACGACACTCTCACTTGCAAAGGCTGGAGCATTCCCTGCTGTGTTCTAAGAAGAAGGTATAGAATTCTCATATGACATAGTAAGAGTTTTTGAAACCTTATTGAAATGTGATAAACACAGAGAGACAATTTAGAACATTAAAAATTATAATTGCATTAAGAATTGACTGTTGATAATGTTTCTACATTAAACTGGTCACACTTTTAGAAGCACTATATATATTTAACTTATGGATATTTCATTACATCTTTATTGTGTAACATTAACAGTCAATTTTTGGTTTTGAGGTGTGATGAAACATGATAGCTAATTCAGCCAAGTTATAGCTAAAAATTTGCTGTGGTTTTAATAAAGATACTTAATTCTGTGTTCATGATTTCTCTAAGTGAAATTATTTCACCTTGACACACTGCTATTTCAAAAGGTATCTTCCAAGAACTGCCCTTGCTGGATGTGAACACACCACAGGGCAAGATCAGACAAAATAATGTAACAAAGTTTGACAATTAATGCAATTACAATTCCTTGTACAGTGTTCACTGTCAGACTAATTTTAAACTTCAGTAAATTCTAAGAACACACCAAGCAAGCTGTAACATTCTCATCTACTGGATTATGTTAACTAAAACAATAATGAGAGCCACTTTAGTAGATTTGCCTGGAGAAGAGAAGGTTGTGTGGAGACCTCAGAGCAATCTGCCAGGATCTGAAGGGGCTCCAAGGAAGCTGCAGAGGCACTCTGTGTTAGGAGCTGCAGTGAGAGGACAAGGAGTAACAGGTATAAATTGAAAGAGGGAAATTTAGGTTAGATATTAGGAAGAGGTTTTCCCTGTGAGGGTGGTGAGACACTGGCACAGGTTGCCCAGGGAGGCTGTGGTTGCCCCAGTCCTGGCAGTGTTCAAAGCCAGGTTGGATGAAGCCTTGAGCAACCTGCTCTGGTGGGAGGTGTCCCTGCCCAGGGCAGGGGGTTGGGACTACACGATCTGTAAGATCCATTCCAACCCCTTAAGATACTATGACTAAGATCTCTTTTAGAGTTTTCCTTGATGCATTCATTATCCATAAATGCTACCTTTCTTTCTTTCCATTTCCCCTCTAGGTGAGTTACATGATGGGAGGGTTAGCTGCAATGGTTCCAAGAAGCATGTGAAAGATACATGACTGGGAAATAATGCAGTCAAGTGTCTCTTGGAAAGCACTCACAATACAGATACATCTGGGTAAACTGTATTGATGAGGAGATAATTTGTTCCCTCAGAGCTGTGCTGAAATGGTATTAACTGTATTAACCCACACCTTCTTGTACCATTCATGAGATTTCTGATATCAAGTAAAACATTATTTTCTTCAAGAACTTGATTTTATACAAGCATTTGCAAGTTGCACTTGCTCTTACCTGGAGCAGAGCTGCAAACAAATACACTGCTATAAAGACAGGGGTTAAGGAAGTATGTCCACTCTTCATTAGGTGGATAGTGTACAAGAAAATCAGATGTCCAGGAATCACCAAGAGAAGCAGAACTTGGGCTGATTTGTTATTTACTCCTACAACAACAAAACAAAAAAATACAAAATTTGGTTAAGCTCTTAGATTACTATATCAGATTTTTATTTATTTTAATATATATATACATAGAAAAGAAACACATTTCTGGAATTCCACAGCACTGACAACTATAGAACAGCAGGCAATAGTTTCCACTGAAGGACTCCTTGAGGAATTTCACAGGGAGGGGAAAAAAGACATCTCTAGTGTCAGGCAGAAAAGGTAAGCAGAGGCCTTCCAGAAGAGGATACAAACTGTCTATGCCTTCACTCTGTGCTCATGTAATATCATCTACATCTTTGGAGCTGCAGAGACCTCTTAGCCTTCCTAGGAAAGAGGATCTTTTGGACTCCATATTCAAGACACTCTCAAAAGTACTTTACAGTTCTAAAAAGTAATCCCACATTTACCACTTTCTCATCTGTTCTAATTCATTTAAGAAATATGGAAGTGTAATAACACATCACACTTCATCAGCTACTTCATTAGGAAAGTGGGAAATATGGGGGAGGAATAAGCTGTGAAGCAAGAATCTAGAAAGGAAATGGCAAACTGGAAAAGGAAAGCAGGATTTGGCTCAAAAATAATGTTAGATATGATGTTTGGTCCTAACAAGAAATTGGTTTGAACTTTTGGAGGTCAGTGACAAAAGGTTAGGAGCAAAGGAAAGATGAAGGTTGAAATCCATCTGATAGGTATCACAGCATCTTGCCTCATCTTCAACCCTTGCCAGGGTTACAGCCTTCTCTGTGCTCCTCTCTACCCATTGCCTCCTCAGGGGGTTCCTTGTGATTCTCAGGCCAACAGTTGCAGGCAAAGAGAAGTGCCAAGCCTCTGCTGCCTTAGAATTGCTCACAGCCAGTTCAGTTCATTGCCATCTCTCACTCAGTGCACAGTCTGGCATACGGGGGGGGAAGGAGTAGACATGACAGTAGTTTTAACTGACTAATACAGACCTGTACCATAATAAGTTCTGCATGGGTAATAGCAACCCTTGGCTTCTTCTGGGAGCTCTCCAGGAATGCTGTGTAAATGGAGGTAGGTAGAAATTCTGCTAGCTTGAATAGCTACTAAATTACCACCAATACCTGAAATGCAAAAGGGAAAAAAATGAGACATTTTCAATTATTTTTTTATCTAGTGAGACCCCACCTGGAATAATGCATGCAGTCCTGGTGTCCTCAACATGAGAAGGACATGGAACTGTTGGAGCAAGTCCAGAGGAGGCCACAAAGTTGCTAAGAGGACTGGAGCATCTCCCCTGTGAAGACAGGCTGAGGGAGTTGGGGCTGTTCAGCCTGGAGAAGAGAAGACTGTGTGGAGACCCCAGAGCAACTTTTCAATATCTGAAGGGCCTACAAGGGAGCCGGAGAGGGACTCTGTTAGGAACTGCAATGATAGGACAAGGGGTAATGGGTTCAAAGTGAAGGAGGGAAAGTCTAGGTTGGATGTGAGAAAAAATTTTTTACTCTAAGGGTGGTGAGACACTGGCACAGGTTGCACAGGGAACTGGTGGCTGACCTGACCCTGACAGTGTTCAAGGCCAAGCTGGATGAAGCCTTGAGCAACCTGATCTAGGTGTCCCTGCCCAGGGCAGGGTGTTGAGACTGGATGACATGTAAGCTCCATTTGCAAATACATGCCATGGTTTTGGCTCTCCTTGGACTATGTTTTCCTGTGCTGGTTAGACACCAGAACTGTAATAACAATTTTCAGAGGGAATATTCTTACTTAGCCTAAGACTGCCTTGATGGAATGATGAGGTTTTCAATTTGAGAATTGTAAGCCGGCATGACCTTCCTCACACTTTAACAGACAACATCTCTTCTGCTTATTTAGAAAGCAGCACTCTCAGATTGAAGACAAACACATTTCCTGTTCTGAGAGAAGTAACAGCTGCTGGATTAGACTTTTGAAATCAATTGTTTTCCCTTGTGTTGTGGCTCTCCTAAGAATGAGAAGAAGCTAATTAAGTTAGTCTTACTATACTGTATTTAGCATTTGCTATGATGACTGCAATAGTTTTTTCCAGGAGAAAAAAATCTCAATTAACTAAGTGTTCATGGAAACAGTCCTCACGTACGCTATTTTCATAGTAAGAGCAGCTACTGAGCACGTGAGCATGTTCTGCATTCAGAAGCTGCTGAGGAGCCATCAGTTTTGTGTATTGACATCTTACCAACCTACACAGTTTTATCTGTTTTCTGTTTCTTGCAGGGATCTGATTAATCTGATACAGCAGAGATGATAACTTCACATGCACAGTAGCTGCTGTTACCAAACAAACTGAGTATCTGTGCATATTGAAGTGATTCATTCAATGGAAGCACAGCTATACACGAGTCATTCTGTGATCAGCAGAATAATGAATCTTGATTCCCTTTTCATTTGTATCCTGAGACTTTGGAGCACCAGTCTTTTCAACCTGCAGTGTTCCTGTGGCCTCATGGCCTTGCTATGCCCACTGCTCACAACATTTTCTCCATTTTCCCTCTGATTTGCACAACATCATCAATTCTCTTCTGTGTCACTGGCTGAGAAGAGGCATCATGTCTAGCTCCAAGCTCGGGGCTGACTGGCCAGCTGGGCAGCAGTATGCTCAGGTGGCCAAGAAGGCCAATGGCATCCTGGCCTGGAACAGAAACAGAGTGGTCAGCAGGACCAGGGAAGTGATTCTGCCCCTGGACTGCACTGGTGAGGTCACACCTTGAATTCGGTGCTCGGTTCTGGGCCCCTCAGTTCAGGAGGGATATTGAGGTGCTGGAGCAGGTCCAGAGAAGAGCAACGAGGCTGGTGAAGGGACTTGAGCACAACTCCCATGAGGAGAGGCTGAGGGAGCTGGGGGTGTTCAGCCTGGAGAAGAGGAGGCTCAGGGGAGACCTTCTCACCCTCCACAACTCCCTGACAGGAGGGTGGAGTCAGGTGGGGGTTGGTCTCTTCTCCCAGGCAACCAGCAGGAGGACAAGAGGGCACAGACTCAAGCTCTGCCAGGGGAGGTTTAGATTGGATATTAGGAAGAGGTTTTTTTATGGAGGGAGTAATCAGGCATTGGAATGGGCCGCCCAGGGAGGTGGAGGACTCACTGTCCCTGGAGGTTTTTAAGATGTGGTACTTAGTGCCATAATCTAGTAACCATGGTAGGGTTGGACTGGATGATCTTGGAGGTCTTTTCCAACTCGGTTGATTCTATGATTCCAGGATTATGCTTCTGCCATTAACTCCACAACTCACATTACTGCCTTTGTCTCACTGGGGCCATGGGTTTGAGTCTTTCCCTTTAGTTACCTAGCCACTGTCTTCTTTCAGATAGCTATTTTTACCATAATCATAATAAGTAGTTAGCAACTCTATCCTTGTGTCAGACATGGTTGAAATTGGCCCAAAGGTTCAAAAATAATTAGAAGAAAGAATTGGTAGGTGAATGGACAGAACCAATAGAGAGTGACTGCTGCTGTCCATCACCATACATTGAGAACACTGGAACACTGCACACAGTTCTGGTGTCCTCAACATAAGAAGGACATGGAACTGTTGGAACAAGTCCAGAGGAGGCCACAAAGTTGCTAAGAGGACTGGAGCATCTCCCCTACGAAGACAGGCTGAGGGAGTTGGGGCTGTTCAGCCTGGAAAAGAGAAGACTGCGTGGAGACCTCAGAGCAACTTTTCAGTACCTGAAGGGCCTACAAGTGAGCTGGAGAGGGACTCTGTTGGGAACTGCAGTTATAGAACAAAGGGCAACAGGTTCAAACTGAAGGAGGGAAGGTCTAGGTTGGATGTGAGAAAAAAGTTTTTTCCTGTGAGGGTGGTGAGACACTGGCACAGGGGGCGCAGGGACTTGGTGGCTGCCCCAACCTTGGCAGTGTTCAAGGCCAGGTTGGATGAAGCCTTGAGCAACCTGATCTAGTGAGGAGGTGTCCCTGCCCAAGGCAGGGGTTTTGGATTAGATGATCTGTAAGGTCCATTCCAACCCTTAAATTCTATTCCATGATTTTCTTGTATTTTCTTGTATTTTCTGGGTATTTATTTTCCATATTCTCCAAAACAAAAGCTCCCTGAAATCCCTGAAAGTTTGTCTTTCCATTTACCCTACTAAAAGATAAAAAAGGTGTGGTTTGGGAACATATCACATAAGCTAAATTTTCATTTCCCAGACCGCTGACATTAAGTTTCGTGTTAATTTTCTCATATATGTTCATCATATTCTTTGATCTATGTTTATTCCCCTCAGAGAGGAAATACTTTCAAAACAGATACAGCCAAAGAGTAAGAACTGTTAGAACAGGTTTGTGTTACCCTTAAAAAGTATTGCTTGAAACCACCTGCAAAGACAAGTGTTTTGACACAAAGCCTGCAAAATATTTCCGATTTTCAGGTATTTTCAGCATTAATTTGCAGAACCTCCATGCTTCAAGAGGCATAAAAATGGGGTAAACTTTACTGACATATCAGTTATTATGCAGGAACTCCTGAAATATAAGTGCTTAGAAGATATCTCACAACGTTTTGTCTAAGCATGCAAAGCAAACAGACAGGAAAAGGGCTCTATCTGGTAAGAGCACCGTAGTTCATTTCTGTTGCATGTTCAGAAGCATATAATTGGTTAAGGTATTATCTTTTTTTTCAGCACAAAATTAACTCATCTACTTGCAAATTGCAATTCCTGAGCCAAATTGAACATGCTGTGATGCTGTAAGAGGATTTTCAAATTTTAACCATAGCACAATCATCAACTTGAGCATCTAGACTGAAGCACAGCAACACTTGGGCTTAGTTACTTCACTCAGAACTAGAGAACATCAAACAGACATCTAAATCTCCAGTAGTTTGTAAACAAAAGAACCCCACCAAATCATTTATTTATTTTTAAAAAGCAGAGATCATAGAATCATAGAATCAACCAGGTTGGAAAAGACCTCCAAGATCATCAAGTCCAACCCTACAGTGCTTACTAGATCATGGCACTAAGTGTCACATCCAGTCTCACTTTAAAAACCTTCAGGGATGGTGAATCCACCACCTCCCTGGGCAGACCATTCCAAGGCCTGATCACTCTCTCTGTAAAACACCTCTTCCTAATATCCAACCTAAACCTCCCCTGGCAGAGCTTGAGTCTGTGCCCTCTTGTCCTCCTGCTGGTTGCCTGGGAGAAGAGACCAACCCCCACCTGACTCCAACCTCCTTTCAGGGAGTTGCAGAGGGTGAGAAGGTCTCCCCTGAGCCTCCTCTTCTCCAGGCTGAACAACCCCAGCTCCCTCAGCCTCTCCTCATGAGAGTTGTGCTCAAGTCCCTTCACCAGCCTTGTTGCTCTTCTCTGCTCCTGCTCCAGCACCTCAATATCCCTCCTGAACTGAGGCGCCCAGAACTGAGCACAGTATTCAAGGTATAGCCTCACCAGACACACAGGGTGCAGATAAAATTTAACACATCCAACCACTGAATTAAAAATCATTATTCACCTCAAGAAATGTGTTTAACAGTGGGAAAACGGAAAAGCAGTCGTGAAATACTTCTGACCACCAGCAGTAAAGCTAACTATAAATGCCGCTTAAGAAATTGTTTCAATATATTGGGCAAACATTTGTAGCTATTGTTAATAGGGTTAGGAACCTTTGAGGCTGCTCAAATTCAAGACCAATATATTTTCAACTGGTTTCACACTGTGACACATGATGAAAGTAACTTGTCTCTCTTTTAAGACTATGCAAATCAT
Source organism: Acanthisitta chloris (assembly GCF_000695815.1). NCBI lineage: Eukaryota > Metazoa > Chordata > Aves > Passeriformes > Acanthisittidae > Acanthisitta > Acanthisitta chloris. The sequence continues at coordinate 28,288 of NW_008659716.1, read as the reverse complement.
CTAGAGAGGACCTGGCTGAAAGCTACCTGCTGGTGCACACAGCCTAACACCTGAGATCTTTGCAGTGCATACTGCTGAGGTGCTCAAGGTATGGCAAGTAGCCCTGAAAAAAAACAGTGACAGCTTGAAATCCTGGGCGAATTTACACTGTCCTCAAATTTTGGCTGGACACATTCCCAACAGGATAGAATATTTCCTTCAGGTTTCCCTGTTGGGTTTTGGGGTTTTTTTTTCAGGTTCTCTATGCCATAGGAGCAACAAACTTAAAGATGAGAGACAATAAAAAGGGAAAACCTACAGCTCTTTTCACCACTTAAGCTTACAAATGAGAACTCCAAGGTCAAGGAAGCACTGGTAGAGAAAACTTCCTGTAAAGCTAATATTTAAAAAGCCATCTGTCAAGTGACATAACACACCTTTTCTGTCAGCAGATGAGTGTCAACAGATGTGCTTTTTTAGCTGAAGGACTTCCTAAACCCCGTTTTACTACACTGTACTGACCAGCAATATCAAAAGGTGCCAGTAGAATTATGAAACTCAGGAGAAGCTAATCTAACAGCAAAAAAAAAATAAATCACCAACCTACAATTTCCTTTTCCAGGAGGTGGACCATAAAATAGGCCCACTCTGCATCCTCTACACAGAACAGATTTTCTCTATATTTTCCAATAGAAATGCCTCTATCCCTAGAGTTTTGAGTCAAGCATCCCTCTTGCTGTCCCTGCCTCCTGGAAAGACTCTCTCCCTGCCTGCTCCAATAGCCTCAACTTTTTCTCTGTTCCACCTGCCTAATTCTTCAAGGATCTTTGGACCCGTAAACATGAAACATTGAGAGAGTCATTATCCCCAAAACCCCTATCCATTGTCGGTAGCAAGTCTAGAATAAGTGAGTCTACAGAGAAAATCCAGAAGTATTCTGGTACTGTATTGGAGTAGAAACAGAAGTCTATGAGGAAACAGTAAGAAACAATGACCAGACAGATCCTGGCTCTTGTAATCAAGGGATGCCATCCAGGAAAGCAGTATCACTGGTTTGGGTGCACTTGCCTAAAAAGGAAAAAAAACCCTCTTCTCTCAGGAAGTAAATCCAGAGGGTTACTGAAAAAGGACAACTATAAGAGAAGTTACAGATGTAAAGCAGAAAAAAGCTGAAGATCAACATGTCTTTTCTAAGTCTCCTAGGTATCTAGAAATCAAAATGGAAACACCCAAAAGTTAGATGCAAATACTTGCAATCTTGAATGAGTACAAAGGCAAGGAAACATAAAGGCTGAAGTGTAAAAATTCATTTAATCTTAGCAAGGAACGCAAGTGGCAACACAGAAATGCTTCATGTTAAGGGTAAGAAGAAAGAAAATACAGGACCCTAATGAGAAGGAAGAGCAAACAACATAGAATCATAGAATCATAGAATTTAAGGGTTGGAATGGACCTTACAGATCATCCATTCCCAAACCCCTGCCATGGGCAGGGACACCTCCTCACTAGATCAGGTTGCTCAAGGCTCATCCAGCCTGGCCTTGAACACTGCCAGGGTCAGGGCAGTCCATAACTGCCAGTCTCACCACCCTCACAGGGAAAAACTTTTTTCTAATATCTAACCTAAACTCCAGTCCTCTTTGGGGCTTTGTGGCCTCCTCTGGACTTGCTCCAACAGTTCCATGTCCTTATGTTGAGGCCACCAGAACTGCAGGCAGTATTCCAGATGGGCAGAATCACCTCTTTTGATTGTTCTACATGTTCTACTGAAGATTTAAACAATCAGTTCCTTTTGTCTACTGCTCACAAACTGATACGTGCTAGGGCCTGGGGGTAAGTTAAATGTAGTGCATTCTTAGAGATCTAGATGAACAATCTGTGAATGATTAGTGATCATTCTTGCTAACTGATTATCTTGGAGGTTAGAGAAATACCTGAGGGCTGTAATGGAGAAAACAGAAAATCTGTTTTGAAAGCGGGTGAAAGAGGATGATACAGAGAATCTGTTTATCAGTGAGATTTATATTCCTACGTAAGAATTAGAACAAAGGATCAAAAGGACAATTTGTAAGCATCCAGAAGAAATGGAAGCTGTAAAACAAGAGCTAACAGTAATTTGCCAGAAACATTCTTCTGTCAAACCAATACAATTTCTTCCTGCAACTGAACAGCTTTGCCTATATAGTTGCAGCAATAGATACACAAACACTCAGCCACAGTGAAGCTTATCAAAATGTTATGGTGCTATCCACTGCTGCACTTCCATTAGCAATTTCGGAAAATTAATTATATCAGGGCAACATGGTTCAAAATGAAAACTCAGTGAACATATTAACATCTTATTATCAAGGTGGAAAACAGGTGGACATAATGAATGCAATTCGCAGCTTAGGAAACAGAACAGAGCACACCCATATGGAATTTGCAAAGGCCAACTGAAGTAGAAACAGAAACATCTTGGCAATTGGAGAAATGGGTTCAAAAATTAAAGTACATAAAAGTGCAAATGAATGCAAAAAATCAAATGGAGAAATACAAAAAGGCAGAAATATAGTAGGACCAGATCTGGTGATTACAGTTCTTGCAAACCAAGTAGGTATCAACTCTGTGCTACTGTAATAGGAAAGAAAAACATTTTCCCAATGCACCAATCTAATAAGAGATGAACTGTTACAAAATTTGCTTTGTTTCAATCATTAGGAAATAGAATAGAACTTCAGGACCAAGTTTTCACAAATACATTCTTGCATACCTGGAAATTGCATACTAAGAGTGGGAAACAGCACACATTTTTCTTGATAACTTTATCCCCTTGCCTGTAGCATCCTTGTTAGTGTATCTACATACATTACATGGCAAATTACTTATTTGAAAATCCTCCCAAAAAAATCCTTTGAGATAAAATTTCATCTACATTTCCCCAACCGTAACCACTCCAACATAATATTTGATAATTTAATATTTGAATAAGTTACTTCATTATTTACACTTTCCGTTTCTGAATGCACACTCTAAGTTCCTCCTTCTCACATGTTTCTGTCATGTTTCAATGATTATAGTAAAAGCAGGAACACTTACGCGTTCACATAAACAGCTGTTGACATCAAAATCAAGGCTCGAAATTAATCAATCAGATACTAATTAGCACAAGAGAAATGTACTGTAATAGACATTCCTAAAGGTATATCAATTGGTACATAGAAGCCAATAACCCTGTCAGAGTCTTACCATTTATTACAGGGGTATAAACAACAATTCCAGCTAAGTTCGGATCAGATACAGTTGTGTCCAGAATAAGGCCACCAATGCTGAAAAACAAAGTGCAATGTTTAGAATGAGGCAAGCAGGAACTTTAATTAGCATTTTAAAATGTTATAACAATCTGTCTTAGAACAAGGACATGGTGGCTGCCCTGACCCTGGTGAAGTTCAAGGCCAGGCTGGATGAAGCCTTGAGCAACTTGATCTAGTGAGGAGGTGTCCCTGCCCAGGGCAGGGCATTGGGACTAGATGATCTGTAAGGTCCATTCCAACCCTAAAATTCTATGAACCGATGATCTTCAAGCCACAATTTTCCTCTCAATTCATTTTTCCCTTGCCCTGTTACCTCATTCTGAGCTACACATTAACACCACTATAGTTATTCACACATTAAAATCCACTTCTTGTCTAACAAAGACCACATAACCTCAGCCACTTACTCTGCTTTTAAGATTCATAACTTTCATTGGATTGACTAATCCCTAAAATCAGTGCACAGTCTCGATTGGAAGCTGCAAGAGATGAGTAGCTCACCACTTCCCTCGTTTGATACGGCATTGACACTTGTCAGTCACTTCGGCAAATACAGCAACACATCAGTGCTTGCACCAGCTACTGCTGGCTCCTCTCTCTTTCCCATCTGGAACTTGACTTTGTAACTTCCTCATTTTGGGAAGACTAAAGTTTATTCACACGCTAAATTCTAGAGGCTCCTGAAAAGTTTCTTTCATGTATATCTGGGTGTTTAGTAAGACACACAGTGATACAGGATGACTTCAGCCTGAAGAAGAGAAGACTGCATGGAGACCTCAGAGCAACTTTTCATTATCTGAAGGACCTACAAGGGAACTGGAGGGGGACTCCATGTTAGGAACTGCAGTGATAGGATAAGGGGTAATGGGTTCAAATTGAAGGAGGGGAAGTCTAGGTTAGACGTGAGGAAAAGGTTTTTTCCTGTGAGGGTGGTGAGACACTGGCACAGGTTGCCCAGGGATGTGGTGGCTGCCCCGACCCTGGCAGTGTTCAAGGCCAGGCTGGATGAGGCCTTGAGCAACCTGATCTAGTGAGGAGGTGTCCCTGCCCAGGGCAGGGGGTTGGGACTAGATGATCTGTAAGGTCCATTCCAACCCCTAAACTCTATGATTCTACACTTCTCTGAAGCAAGACAAACAGACTTACCTGCTGATAATCATGGCAGTTATAACAGGCTCCCATCCTGAGTGGAGGACAGTTCTGGTAGCTGGGTGTTTGGCAGCTATGACAATCCCCATCGGAGTCAGAGCCAAGAAAAAGGCACCAACCAAAGGAGATACATAGTAATATGTCTCTAAAATAGTAATAAAAAAAAAACCCAAACATGTTATACTTTTGAGACATTCCTATATATTTTTCCTAATTTAAAACTCTGCAAAAAATTCTAATTTATATGATACAATTGAGAAATGTTAACAGACTTTATCACTACGGTACCTAAAGTTTCAAGTACGGCACTGAATGATCTCAAGGACAGAACTATCTATACAAAGAAGGAGTTTTGAAGAGGATTTTTGTGCAATGCTTCATGATAAAAATGCAATAAAGATACAGAATATAAAATGTTATTTTGTAACTTATCCAAAAAAACCCACAACAAAACAAACAAACCAGAAACTGAATATACTGAAAATGCACTTTGTTTATACACAAATTCATGGCATATGTACACCCTCTTCTTTCCAAAGCACAGATATAACAGTAATCTGCACAGAAATAGCATGTCTGAAATGATGCAAGCACAATGTGCAATATTGAGACATTTACATCAGTAGCTCAACTGTTTTTGAACCAGTCAGAGACTGAAAATTCACAGACAATTCTGCTGCTTGCGCCTACCCATGAGAATTGTATCCTATTACACAGGCTGCAAATACCAGTGAGTACCATCACAAAGCTGAGCTGATAAGGCAAACAGTTGCCTTCACAGAGAGAATACTGGGGTTTTTTCGGTTTACTTGGTTTTATAGTCCCATCCACACAGAAACTACTACAGTGATCCAAGACAGTGAGGGAGGTGAAAGATCCAGATTCAGTCTTGGGTAGACAGAAAAAAACATGATGCTTTGCTTGACCAGCAGTGAGGAGAAAGACTTGGGAGTGACAGTGGGTGAGAAGCTCACCATGAGCTGCAGTATGAGCTCAGCCCAGAAACCAATGGAATCCTGGGCTGCATCCAAAGGAGGGTGGGCAGCAGGTCAAAAGAGGTGATTCTTCCCCTCTGCTCTCATGAGACCCACCTGGAATACTGCACACAGTTCTGGTGCCCTCAACATAAGAAGGACTTGGAGGCCCAGAGGAGGCCATGAGGTTGCTAGGAGGGCTGGGAGCAACTCCCTTATGAGTACAGGCTGAGGAATTTGAGCTGTTCAGGCTGGAGAAGAGAAGGTTGTGTGGAGACCCCAGAGCACCTGCCAGGATCTGAAGGGGCTCCAGGGAAGACGCAGAGGGACTCTGTGTTAGGAGGTGCAGTGACAGGACAAGGGGCAATGGGTGCAAATTGAATGAGAGGAAATTTATATTAGGAAAAGTTTTTTGCCTGTGAGGGTGGTGAGACACTGGCACAAGTTGCCCAGGGAGGCTGTGGCTACCCCAGCCCTGGCAGTGTTCAAAGCCAGGTTGGATGAAGCCTTGAGCAACCTGCTCTGTTGGGAGGTGTGCCTGCCCATGGCAGGGGTTTGGGACTGGATGATCTCAAAGATCCATTCCAACCCCTAAAATTCTATGACTCTATGAGGACTTCCTAATTCAACAGTGAGGTGAATGATGGAAAATTTATCCTGATGGCAAATATAGATATTTATATCTATAAACTGTGCAAACATTCCTCTTTGACACATAGTTAGCTTTATGAGAAATGTGGCCACATACTTAATGTTTAAATACATTTTCTCTGAAACTTCAGAATTCAGACAAGTCTTAATGGAAAATGTATTTTAAATTACCAGGTTGAACTAGTTAATTTAGAACACACAAACACTTTACCAAAGAGGAATATTTGGCCTATGAAAAGCATTCTCACCCAGGTACTGTGACTTACGACAAAGGCCGCAAACTCAAGCAGTTACTACTTTGATGTTGTTTTAGTGGAGCTGAAACTACTCCTGGAAAAATTGCTGTAGAATTTTTAGAAGTTACTATCCCTCATTGACTGGTAGCGACCTCTGCAGCAGAGCCAGCAGAAAAGACAGCAAGATATGTTGCCCTGGGTAAACTAAAAGTAGAAAGCTATTAGAATAAGGGCAAGACAAAGCCCCAAAGAGAAGTAATTTTTCCTTTCCTTATCTAATTATTCTATAGTATATTATCTCCCTCTTCTCTGTGGTGCCTTTTTTCCTCCTTTCTCTGTGATCTCAGAGGTGAGCCTGAAGAACAAAGATCTTGCGCAAAAGAGGACACACAATACAATACTCCTCTATTTGATAATCATACTTTTGTTTTGTCAAACTTAATGCAAAAGACAAAAATGTACTGATGGAAAGTTCTTGAACTCCTTACTACAAGTAAATCCATCCTTTCCCACGCTTGGAATGAAGAAAATTCCCTGTGTGCACTAAAATTGGTCACAGGAAAGTTATTGTTCATTCTACATCTTTTTTTTTATTTATTTGGAGACCTCTCCTTTTCCCCTCTCTTCTCCCTGTCCCCAGACATAAATCATACTGTATCCCTGCTGCTTTTTCTTTCTCCCTCTCTGTCTGCTCCATTCACACACAACTAAGGTGAGGCATTAGCAAGTACCAGATGCCCAGGAACTGATTTAAAGTTCAGAATGAGAAAATAGTTCTAATACAGTATATTTAGTCAAACATAAAAGGGCACAAAATAATTTCCCCTCCTTCAATTTGTACCCATTGCCTCTTGTCCTGTCACAAGTTCCTAACACAGAGTCCCTCTCATGACTTCCCTGTAGGCCGGAGATATGAGAGATAAAGGTATATATTTAAACCACATTCTGTGAGGAAAACAAAAGGAAAGCTTTAAATGAAGTCTTCAGATCATTGCTGACAAACAACAGGCAGCATGGACCGTCACATTTAATACACTGGGTGTTATTCCAGAGCATTCCTAGTGTTCCGCTCGAGGAAAGGTGTCAAGACGCAGCGACGATCCTGGGGAGCCCTCTAGTGCTTTCCCCAGCTATATAAGGATTCCCAGACACAGCTCCTTTCAAGGAGTTCTTAAAAACTGTTAACCTTTTACTGCTTAAATCCCCGAGTTTGGTAGCTCTGCCGTTACTTTTAAAGCACACAGATGAAATGTTAAGAAATTCTATAGATGATGATGGTCAAACAAGATTGGCCATCATCGAGTTTGGATCTAGCCTAAGTAAAAATGCTACAGTCCTTTTCTCTGCCTCTTCTGGGCATGCCATGAAGCATTGGATCAAACTTTGCTGGGTTTAGATGGGGTAGAGGCAGATTTCTTCACAGTGGCTGGTATGGGGCTGTGTTTTGGATTTGTATGATCACAGGGTTGATAATGCAGAGATGTTTTCGTTGTTGCTGAGCAAAGTTAACAGAGCCAAGGCCTTTGCTGCTTCCCATACTGCCGCACTGGCAAGGATGTTGGGGGTGCATGGGAAAGTGGGAGGAGACACAGCTGGGACAGGTGACCCAAACTGACCAAAGGGATATTCCATACCATAGGACATCATGCTCATTATGCTCATATAAAGAAAAAGGTTTTTTACTCTAAGGGTGCTGAGACACTGGCACAGGTTGCCCAGGGACGTGGTGGCTGCCCTGACCCTGGCAGTGTTCAAGGCCAGGCTGGATGAAGCCTTGAGCAACCTGATCTAGTGAGGAGGTGTCCCTGCCCATGGCAGGGGGTTAGGAATAGATGACCTGTAAGGTCCATTCCAACCTCTAAATTCTATGATTCATGGGGGAGATGAAGAAACAGGAAGAAAAACAGTTGCTCATTCTCATTTTCCAAGATCTCCTCCCTTGTGACGATCAAGCATTTCATTACATTAGTCACTGTTTGAGCTTTCTTCAATAATAACTAAATTTATTATTATATATAATAACTATATATCCCTTTTAACAGACATTGTGATCATGAATCTTCATCAGTGCTCTGCTCCCTTCCTTTACAAAAGTAGGATTTAGACACTACAGGTCCCAGAAATCAGAGAGAGAAGTTTCAATGGGAGTAGATAAACATGCAAATAACTAGCAGTAGAGAATTGCAGGCTGAAGTGAAAAGTCATTCGTAAGAATAGTTAGTCTGGAGCTGTTTGTGTGTAGTTCACTCATTCAGAGCTATTAGTGGGAAAGTAAGTGAAGAGTATTAGTGGGAAAGCAAGCAGTAAAAACTGTCATGAAGAAGCCAGAGAGAATTCATGCCTGAAATGGGATTAGATCACTGCCCTCTGTGGTCAGCAGTCAGTGAAGACCTCCCCTCTGCTGCTGAGCTATTCAGAGGGGTTATATATATTTTCATCTTTCATAGCAGAACTGCTGTTCTGAAAAAAAGCTACTGCTAAATGCCCCAAACCTGCCAGTGTTCAAAGCCAGATTGGATAAAGCCTTGAGCAACCTGTTCTGGTGGGAGGTGTCCCTGCCCAAGGACAGGGGATTGGAGCTAGATGATCTCTAAGGTCCATTCCAACCCCTAAAATTCTATGATTCTAAATAAGTAGGATTATGTTTGAAATATATTCACCAAATTTCTAAGACAAAGCAAAACAAACAAAGCAGAAGACAGGAGGGACATGATTTGGAGGAGCTGGAAGTGGTTACTTGATTTAGTGAAAAGCAGAAGGAAACAGTGGTAAAATCAAGCACAAGTGCAGGGAACAGGAGGGAGACATGCAAGTGCCACACTGTGAGGGAAACAATAGGAGAGAGCTGAGGAAACTGGTACTGGAAGCTGGACTAGGGGAGATGAGGAAAAAAGAAGGTATTGCAGTGGGAGCTGGAAAGCACTTCGACAGAATCAAAAGGAAAGTCACAATAGTCTTTGCACAACTCATTTAAATGTCGTATCAATCACAAATCACAAACCTCTCTAAAATTAGGCTTCATTTCTTTGAATACATACTTCATGTATGTTCAACATGCTATTGTTACCGAAATGACTTCAATTGCTTTGATTTTGATTTCTGGCTTAGCTGCAGCTCAAGAGATATTTGAATGCTCTTCGAACCACACCCTAACAAAAAAAACTTCCCAAAGCAGAACTGCTCTCCAAGCAGATTTAACTCCTTCCCCTCGCTTCAAGGGGAGAAAAATTCAATGGGACTTTGGGAAGCAAATATTTGATTTAGAGGTGGGCATTCCAGAAAGCATTCCTGGATGAAGAGAGCTCCCCCCGCCCCAGGCAAGCAGAGTTAATTCAGCAAATACAGTTGGGAATTCGTGTGTAGACTGACTGTGACACTGTCAAAGTCTTTCAGATGTTCCTACACTGTGTCAAGGTTCAGGTTAGTGAAGAACCAAAATCATGGTGTAATGTTGCACTCTAAGATTTATCATTTAAGGGTATATATGGTGACTAAAGAGTCAGTCAAATGAAAAGGTTTGTTGAATCTCACCCTCCCTGCCTTCTCCCCACGATCCAAACCTGAAAGAGATTCCTGGGAGTCATCCACACTTACAAACATACTTACCAAGGCAAGTGTAAAGACCCTGACTTATCCATGCCAGTATAGCGAGAGTGATCAGATCTCCAAAACTTGCTGCTATGGGAGTGGCAACGTTGTCAGGATTAATGCCAGTTTTCTTAGATCCAACAATAACTCCAACCATTATAATTCCTAAATTCAACAGAGAAGACAATACAGTAACATCCACTGCTGTACTTCCACAAAAATGCCAAGCCGGGGGCAATTTCAAATGGAATAAGTAAAAAGTCAGTGCTCTTGTCCTAGGATGATTGTATTTCCCTCCTGACTGAGGTCTGTATTTTGAAGTTTTAGCCATTTTTAAGAAAATGAAGTAATGTATTTTTTAAATATTCAGAGAGCAGACAAAAAATAATCAAGAACTATGTGTACAATGAAGTACTTTGCTTATGACTAGAAGCAATAGTATTGAAACTTTAAAGCAGACACTTTCTGAAGACAAAAAATACGCAGTGTTTTATTTCCAGACCCTAATAACTTTCCCTGACTGAAAATTAAACTGGACTTACCATCAAACACCAAGAAAGTACATCATACAACCACAAATTGAAAACAAGACAATATATGAAAATGTTACTTGTACACAGTTAAAAAATTTAAAGATTATAGAATCAAATAATCAAATGGGTTCAAAATCCAAGATCAGATCATCAAGCCCAACCCTACCGTGGTTACTAGACCATGGCACTAAGTGCCACATCCAGTCTCAGCTTGAAAACCTCCAGGGATGGTGAATCCACCACCTCCCTGGGCAGACCATTCCAATCCCTGATCACTCCCTCCATAAAAAAATCTCTTCCTAATACCTAACCTAAACCTGCCCTGGCAGAGCTTGAGTCTGTGCCCTCTTGTCCTCCTGCTGGTTGCCTGGAAGAAGAGACCAACCCCCACCTGACTCCAACCTCCTTTCAGGGAGTTGTAGAGGGTGATAAGATATAAGATGTTGGTTTCTCTTTTTTTCCTATAAACAGCAACACTAACTTTTGAACATTCATTTCCCTGCAGAATGCAAGTGGCTACTAAAAATAAAATTCACAGTGTCATTAAGTCTTTGGCACAACCTGAGTAACTTTTCTCTTATTATCTAGAGGAGGCCACGAAGTTGATAAGAGGACTGGAGCATCTCCCCATGAGGACAGGCTGAGGGAGTTGGGGCTGTTCAGCATGGGGAAGAGAAGACTGCATGGAGACCTCAGAGCAACTTTTCAAGATCTGAAGGGCCTACAAGGGAGCTGGAGAGGGACTGATTGTTAGGAACTGCAATGACAGGACAAGGGGTAATGGATTCAAACCAAAGGAGGAAAAGTCTAGGTTGGATGTGAGAAGAAAGGTTTTCCTGTGAGGGTGGTGAGACACTGGCACAGGTTGCCCAGGGACGTGGTGGCTGCCCCAACCCTGGCAGTGTTCAAGGCCAGGCTGGATGAGGCCTTGAGCAACCTGATCTAGTGAGGAGGTGTCCCAGCCCAGGGCAGGGGGTTGGGACTAGATGATCGGTAAGGTCCATTCCAACCCCTGAAATTCTATGATTCTATGATCTAGATTTTTAAGGAATAGCAACACAATACACATTCAGCATCCAGAGAAACTCAATGACTGTGAGAAGCAACCCATACACTCCTTTCACCTTGTAAAAGAGAAGCTATGAAAGCAGTTGCGACACTGCTAGAACACAAAAGGACTGAGTGATCAAAGCGGTATTTGCCCTCTGGAATCCAGCCCAGTATAACTGCTGCCACTGCTGCCAGAAAACCAACTACTGTTGCCTGAACCTGGAAAAGAAAAAGAAGGTGACCAATTGAATAACTGACAGACTTAGGAGGACTACAGAAACATTTTCTCCTACTCTTTCCTCCTATCTACATGTATATGCAAGGTATAAAAAAAAGGAGAATGCTCATCCATTTTGTAGAGGTGATGCCAACCTTCGATGATAAATAAGAAAAATCTTAGGCAGCAGAAAAGGCTTTACCAGCGTTTTAGAGACTCCAGAATAGCAAAAAGTAAAATCTAGGAAAGGAGCTCAGGATTTATGAGAAGCCAATGCCTAAAGCAGTTTCTAAGCCACTCGAAACAATGAAGTCACAGCTTAAATACTTCACCTATTTTTTAAGCATGAACAAGAAATAGTTCTCAGTCTCATAAACAGTTGCTTTGAAGAACAAGCACTCCTTTCCTCAATGGCCCAGCCATTTAAAATATGCTTTATTAGCCAAAAGCTCGATCACATCCTTCCTTTAAACACTGAATCCAATGCAAATACAGCAACAGAAATATTTGAAAGGTCAAATGTAGAAGTTTTTGCAAGATCTGAAATTTTTCTCTAATCATGCTCAGATCCTCCCTGTCAGAAACAAATCAGAAGGAAATACCCTTGGGGCAGTCACAGAGAATATTTTACCTCTTCTGATAAATATGAGCTCAGATTTGTTTTAGAGAACTACACTGTACAAAAAAGCCCTCATCAAACACTGTGCATTAAGTATGAGCCATGTAGCAGAGCTAGTTTCCCATTCACACTCCCCATCTTCATACTCACCAGTGTCTGTGATGTGACTTTTCCAATAACTTTGCTCACTTACAGGCAAATAAATCCATTATAGTTACCTGTTTTAAGGCCAAATTGCCAATTATTAGGTTCCATTTCTCAATGGGAGAATCCATTTTTCCAATATTTACCTATCAAAAGCACAAAAGAAACTCAGACATTTGATTTTAAAGTTGCATCTCTTGAAAATGCACTAACAAGGCAGAAACCCACAAATAATTCAGCTAACACAATTATGCTGGTTTGGGCTGGAGTTAACTTTCTGCACAGTGGATACTATGGGGCTATATTTAGGATTTGTGCTGAACACAGGTTTGATAATGCAGAGATGTTTTTGTTGTTGCTGAGCAGAGCTCACACAGAGCCAAGGCCTTTGCTGCTTTCTGTACTGCCACACTGGCAAGGAAGTTGGGGATGCATGGGAGACTGGGAGGAGACACAGCTGGGACAGGTGACCCAAACTGACCAAAGGGATATTCCGTAACATAGGACATCATGCTCAGTATATAAAGTGGGAGGAAGGGAGGACATTTGGAGTGATGGCATTTGTCCTCCCAAGGAACTGTTACGGGTGATGGGCCCTGCTCTCCTGGAGATGGCTGAACACCTCCTGCTCGTGGGGAGCAGTGAATTAATTCCTTGTTTTACTTTGCTTGAGTGTGCAGCTTTTGCTTTCTCTATTAAACTGTCTTTATCTCAACCCATGAGTTTTTCTAGCTTTTACCCTTCTGATTCTCTCCCCCATCCCATCAGTGGGGGAGTGTGTGAGTGGCTGCGTGGGGTTTGGTTGCTTCCTGTGGTTAAACCACAACAACAATAAACCAGACACTTTGATTACAAACAAGCTACATATTTTCAAGTCAGGCATTGCTTTTCATTTTAAATTGTACTTACACTAGCTTTCCAAATACAGTTAAACATGCTACAGTTTTACATAGCAACTTGTTTAACATTAGATTACTCTGCAAGATACACTAGTCACCTTACATTCCAGAATGTACAAGCACCACCAGTGATCAGATCAGTGGCTGGAAAATCACTATAGACAGAACTTGTGCCTGTGGTCCTTAAGTTCTGAAAATAAAATAGTCTAAATTCTAATACTGTTCAGCATTCTAACTTTTCGTTTGTACAACACACTATTGACTCTTGGTGCTGTAAACTATCTAAACCTCGTCCTAAGATAGTAGCTGGAAAGACAATTAAATCATTTTAAGGAATTATAAAGTACATACACACTCTTTTATAACGTATTGCCTACTGATCCTTTTGAGAAGAATGCTACAGAGGGACTTGGGACAAGGGATGGAGGGACAGGACAAGGGGGAATGGCTTTAAAGGGCTAGATATGATATTGGGAAGTCATTGTTGGCTGTGAGGGGGGTGAAACACTGGCACAGGTTGCCCAGGGAGCCTGGGGCTGCCCCAGCCCCGGCAGTGTTCACAGCCAGGTTGGACGAAGCCTTGAGCAACCTGCTCTGGTGGGAGGTGTCCCTGCCCAGGGCAGGGAGTTGGGACAAGATGGTCCATTCCAACCCCTATGGTCCATTCCAACCCCTAAATTCTATGATTCTATAAAGTAAAGGTTGCATGTGTGGAGAAGAGGATCATCTTTTTCACTTGTCCAACTTAATAAGAGATTTAGAGAGCTCTATAACAGCCACAGTGGGCCACAAACATAAAACACTTGTGTCCCAAAAATGTGTTTCCCTTTTGAAATATTGACAACATGTATCTGAAGAGCAAAGGGGAAGAGAATGTTACTTACAGCAGTTGACAGCCTGGATGCCAAGGTCATTTCCAAATTTCCTTTGAGACCAAGAAGTGCAGGAACCAAGATAAAGACTTCAGTAACATTCTTGAAGACATCCCAGTGCTATATAAAGGATAGAGTGGAAAACATTCCATTGAAAACTTCTATTTACACCATCTAAAGTATTATAAAAATTCTGTACATCATAACTCTATCCTCTAAACCAAAAATTTGGTTTTAGTATTAAATCTAAAAGTCTAAAGTCAGAACTGTTACCTATTTGGATAAAACAGATTTATGGCTGCATATTATTACTTCAAAGATGAGAGGTCTATCAGTAAGAGATACAACACTTAGCCTTGAAACACACTGAGTTTTAAAAAGTTGTCATTAATTTGAAGTTTGTTTTTTCATTCCTTCAAAATAGATTCAACAATATTATCATCTTTTCCCTTCCAGATATGTAGAAACCTCACAGAGGGAATTAATTGTACTATGAACAGAGACCGTAAATAGAAAAACTTGTCTTTATTCTTTCACCTCTGAGTGTGAAATTTATGCGAGTAGTTTTCCAAAACGCAGACTTATTTTACAGAAAACTCTCTTTTAATTGTTGCTGCACTGAGTTTTCAGTGCTGAAATTCTGTGCTACTTCCTGTGTCTTGTCAACCTCTTCATTTTTCACCATTTACCAATGTTAAACTAAAAGAACTATGAATTGTCTTTGTATTCAGCAATTCACAATCACTTAAATTATTATTTTAATGAAAAGAAAAGGATTCAATTCTCAAATATAAGGTCTGAGAATCACCTGTATGTGAAGTTACATATGCATTTACTCCTGGGAAAAAATTAGTAAGAAATGACATGTAAAAAACAATGCTTTGTTGTCTTCACATTTGCGCATCTTCAAAACACGTTCTGCCACATTTCAAAATCCTGCTCTAGTGGCAAAGTATACTGCTTACTTGAGGTGAAAATAGGTAGTAATGGCATTAGCTATTTGCTTTTACCTCCTGTCACATCTCTCTCAGTCATGAGAAGTTGGACTGGAAAACAATACAGATTAAAAGTAATATAGAACAAAAAACCAAGATATATCTCAGTCCAACTCAAAAATTAGGTATAAACCCACATTTCCTTAGGGGAAGGATGACAAGGTGAAACATTTGGTTGGAAGCCAGTAGGCACAAGGACATCTTCAGTGGGAGCCAATAGTATGCACAAGTGGCCAAGGAGGCCAAGGGCATCTTGGTCTGGCTCAAGCACAGTGTAGCAGCAGAATTAGGGCAGTGCTCATCCCCCTGGACTCAGCACTGGGGAGGTCACAGCTCAGTGCTGTGCTCAGCTTTGGCCACTCACTGCCAAAAGGCCATAGAGGCACTAGAGTGAGTCCAGCCAAGGGCAATGAGGGCAGCAAAGGGCTAGAGCACATGGGGAAGGGCTGAGGGAGCTGGGCTTGGTTAGCCTGGAGAAGAGGCTCAGGGGTGATCTCATGGCTCTCTCCAACTCCCTGACAGGGCTGGAGAGAGGTGGGGGATGTCTGTCCTGCCATGGCTGCAGGGAGAGGAGTAGAGGGAATGGCCTTGAGCTGAGACAGGGCAAAGTCAGATTGGATGTTAGAAGAAATGTTTTCCCTGTGAGAGTGTTCAGGCACTGAAATATTGCCCAGGGAGGTGGTGGAGTCACCATCCCTAGAGGTGTTTAAGAGGCATCTGGATCTGGTGCTGGATAGGGTTTAGGGTTTAGGGATTCCAGCACTGACAGGTTGGACTCAATGATCTTAGAGGTCTCCTCCAACCCTGATGAGTCTATGATTCTATGACCATCATGTTGTATCATGCAAAAAATCATATATGAACAGAGTACAAATCAAGCATACGTACAAAGAATAAATCTGTAAGACGCAAATGAACAAAGCCCAAGGTTGGTGAAAAACAGCCCAGGGAAGCAGGAAAGTTTGCATGTCAGTTTTCAGTTTCCTGTTTCACAAGGTAATGAATCGTCTCTTCATTGCAACTGATTGAAGTCCAAGCTTCCTTTACTCACCCAAGATTCTGAGTGACAAGGTTAGGCACCTCTTACTCCTCTTTAAGTTATCTTTGTAAACTCAGTATGTGCAGTGAAAGAAAACCCTCAAACTGAATGAAAAAACCAAGCAAAAGGGGAAAACCCCACAGATTAATTTCTATACTGCATTTCCATCTAAATATTGTGGTTCTGTCACACTTTGTTAATAATATTTTGTGCATCTACTCATACAGGCAGAGAAAGAATCCATGAGGTTCAAATTTAAAAGAGATTTCTGGTTTTTTAAACACAAATTAGGTAGGAAAGAAAAGTCAATATAGTCTTCAAAATGCAAAGAGAAGGCAAGAAAACAAGCTAGTCCAATAAACCTTTCTTAACTGTTTGTCTCTGCAGAAATTTCTTCAAATATCACTGCACAAAGACTTATTTCATAGACAACCACTACTCTTAACTTTACTGAGATGATGCTGATATCTAGGGTGTTATTGATATAATACTCCAAAATTGGATTTTAAAATATTATTAAACTTCAGTCTTAAAACTGAAACATAGAATCATAGAATTTAGGGGTTGGAATGGACCTTACAGATCATCCAGTCCCAACCCTCTGCCCTGGGCAGGGACACCTCCTCACTAGATCAGGTTGCTCAAGGCTTCATCCAGCCTGGCCTTGAACACTGCCAGGGTTGGGGCAGCCACAGCCTCCCTGGGCAACCTGTGCCAGTGTCTCACCACTCTCACAGGAAAAAACCTTTTTCTCACACCCAACCTAAACTTTGCCTCCTCCAGTTTGAACCCTTTACCCTTTGTCCTATCACTGCAGTTCCTAACACAGAGTCCCTGTCCAGCTCACTTGTAGGCCCTTCAGATATTGAAACGTTGCTCTGAGGTCTCCAGACCTTCTCTCCTCCAGGCTGAACAGCCCCAAATCCCTCAGCCTGTCTGCATGGGGGAGATGCTGCAGACCTCTTAGCAACTTTGTGGCCTCCTCTGGACTTGATCCAACAGTTCCATGTCCTTCTTATGCTGAGGACACCAGAACTGTGTGCAGGATTCCAGGTGGGGTCTCACAAGAGCAGATCAGAGGGGAAGAATCACCTCATTTCACCTGTCGCCCACACTCCTTTAGATGCAGCCCAAGAAAGAAAGTTTCTATTTCATCTTAGCCCTGAATAGTTCTCATCAGTTAAATCTGCTACCATGGACCAAGGTACTCTGGCTTCTCCTAATCTATTACAATGCTATTTCAAGGTGGATGTGACTTTGCAGCCCTGATCACACCACTGATGTAATTCCAAGTGTTCTGCACACCTACTGTTATAGAAAAAAGTATGTACACCTGAATAGCCAAAAAACACTTCCTACGAATTTCATATAACGTATTAATGTAAAGCACTAGTTCATTTGCCATATGCATTTTCACAGGCCAAATCTACACATTATTTCAGAGATTGACCAGATTTGAATCACACAAGGAGATGAGATAATACAATACATTCTTCTAAGCCTTCTAAACACCTCAGTATTTCAGCCTCACAGCTAATTACAACTCCCACGTGGCTATGTGCACATTTATTAGTGTTAACAGAATTTCAAACTATTATTTCTATCCTTAGTTAGAGCAGAAGATAACAGTTTTATTCAGCAGCAAACTGAGGCTAAGCAACAACTTATCAAGATTTGAATGATTCCAAACCAAACATGGAAACTGTTTAAGATGAGTTTTGGGGTAAAGAAGTTCATAGGAGCAATATTGAAATATCAAAGAGCTGCAGCAGGTCTAGAGGAGAGCAACAAGGCTGGTGGAGGGACTCAAGCACAAGAGCCATGAGGAGAGGCTGAGGGAGCTGGGGTTGTTCAGCCTGGAGAAGAGGAGGCTCAGGAGAGACCCTATCACCCTCTACAACTCCCTGACAGGAGGCTGGAGTCAATTGGGGGTTGATCTCTTCTCCCAGGCAACCAGCAGGAGGACAAGAGGGCACAGACTCAAGCTCTGCCAGGGGAGGTCTAGGTTGGATATTTATGAAGAGATTTTTTTCCAGAGAGAGTAATCAGACATTGGAATGGGCTACCCCAGGAGGTGATGGATTCACCATCCCTGGAGGTTTTCAAGATGAGACTGGATGTGGCACTTAGTGTCATGGTCTAGTAACCATGGTAGGGTTGGACTCGATGATCTTGGAGGTCTATTCCAACCCGTCTGATTCTATGATTAGAAATATAAACCCCCTAGTCTACCTGTTAAAAACCATACATCTTCCAAAGCAAATACCAACCTGTACAATATCCAAAACCATGCCAGCAGAAACAGTTCCAAATCCTGCTAGCAAAAAAGGTACAAGTATCTGTAATGCCATAATACTACTAGATTCTTTGGGTTGTTTTCTACTTCCTTCCACAATAACATCTTCATTACTGTCACTAGATAGGTTGTCATCCTGCAACATGGCATCTGTTTCTGAAGTATCCATCCCATCACAGTAATTGTAACTGGTACAATCATCATATTTGGGGCTACAGCTAGATGGGCTGTGTCCACTGCTCCCATGAAAACTTGGTTCTGAAAAGTGATGGTACTCCAAGTGTTGTTCGGACCTGACATTAAAACTGTGTCCTGATGGTTGCAATCCTTCTTGCCAGACACCATTCACTTTCTTGTGTCTTTCCTCTTGGTTTATTTGGTAAACAACAGGCACCATACTTGAAAGTAGTCTCAAAAATTTATCAGACTGAATTGTATTAAGACTTATGGTCCAATTTACAAAGCCTTCTCTGTCATGGACTTTGCTATTTGCTTTGGAGATGGTAGATCTGCCTTTACAGTTAGTCATAGTGCTACAGAAGTACAAGTTGAAAAGCACTTTGTTCTTCAGATGTCAGTGAAGCAACCTTGTAGATGAGTCATCACACATGGACCAAAATACTCCTTTTTGGCATGCAAAAATGTTTTTTCATTGCTCTCGGATCTTCAAGAATTTCATAAGCAAGTCTGGAGCTGCAAAAAAAAGAGAAAAAGTATATATTCAACCTTTAAAATATTTAAACTCTACAGAAGATATGTGATACTAGTTTGAATTTTCAAATCACATAAGCAAGTATGTGTAGAAATATCAATCTCCTCCAACATTTCACTGCCTAAGTTGAAAGAAATTAGAAGGCAAAAAGGGAAAGTTGGTGGGTGAGGAAGTTTTACAACCCCATGGACTTCCCAGAGAAAGAAAGAGACAGCAGTGTGGACTGCAAATCATAAAATCAACCGGGTTGGAAAAGACCTCCAAGATCATTGAGTAAAACCCTACCGTGGTTACTAGACCATGACACTAAGTGCTACATCCAGTCTCATCTTGAAAACCTCCAGGGACGGTGAATCCACCACCTCCCTGGGCAGCACATTCCATGCCTGATCACTCTCTCCATAAAAAATGTCTTCCTAATATCTAACCTAAACTTCCCTTGGCAGAGCTTGAGTCTGTGCCCTCTCGTCCTCCTGCTGGTTGCCTGGGAGAAGAAACCAGCCCCCACCTGACTCCAACCTCCTTTCAGGGAGTTGTAGAGGGTGAGAAGGTCTCCCCTGAGCCTCCTCTTCTTTAGGCTCAACAACCCCAGCTCCCTCAGCCTCTCCTCATAGCACTTGTGCTCGAGTCCCTTCACCAGCCTCGTTGCTCTTCTCTGGACCTGCTCCAGCACTTCAATATCGCTCCTGAACTGAGGGGCCCAGAATGATCTCTAAGATCCATTCAAACCCCTAAAATTCTATGATTCCATGATCTGAGCAGAATTATGGGAATCAATGCTCAAAATAAAGGAATACTTGAGGTGAAAAAAATTTTTATAAGAACCCAAAACAAACCAAAAGATATTAAGATTGGATGTAAGAAGAAATGTTTTCCCTGTGAGGGTGTTCAGGCACTGGAATATTGCCCAGAAAGGTGGTGGAGTCACCATCCCTGGAGGTGTTTAAGAGGTGTCTGAATCTGGTGCTGGAGGATATAGTTTAGGGGTTCCAGCAGTGACAGGTTAATGGTTGGACTCAATGACCTTAGAGGTCTCCTCCAATCTTGGTGATTGTGTGACTCTATATTATTTATGTTATGCTCCCTGTATTGTCCTTCCCTCTTTTTCGAAGTCATTCAATGTTTCAGGAATAACTTCAGATAGACTTTACAGTGAGTGGAGATGTCGAAGATTTTAGCAACTAATAGCCTTGTAAGAGATCCAAACTTGTGCCTTTCTATTAGACATCTTCAGACATTGCATGGGATAATTCACTTCTCTATGGCCACAGCAAGTCAGCTACACCAGTTCTGCTGCCCACAGAATTACTTGGCTTGGGGAGTTTGAGTGAAGAGGTGTTGGAGAATGGCTAACAGAACAAGGACATATTTCCATGGAGGTGGTGCGTCAGCAAGGAGACCCCTACCAGCCCAAACAGGGGCACAGCTTCCAGAAAGCATTGTGCAAGCAAGAGTCGAGCAAAGGTCTATGGGAGCTTTGAGCATATAACTAAGAAGTAGGCCTCAGGAACTTAGCTTCTCAGCATTAGAAGTTATTTTCTCAGCATAATGTTGCAGCCGAAGGACAAGCTACCTGGGAAAGCTCAGCAATGTTGCAAACCCAAGGATGAACTATCCCAGGAAAACAAAGAAGGATTCTCCAGAGAACAAAGAAGACTTCTTCACAGCTGCAGCTGCAAGCAGACATAGTATATAAATGTAACCTGTAGAGCCTAGGTAATGCTAAAGTGAATAATAGGTATAGTTTCCCTGCAAGCTAAGAAAGTATACAAATGTCACTTTTAGGGTTTAGGTAATGGTTATGTAATGGTAAAGAGAACAAGAAGCATAGTTATTCATGCACTGTGTAAGAGAAGGACTGAGCTAACAATAAAGTTTGAAGGCTTTTGCAGAACCTCATATTGAGTGTTTTGTGTCTTCCCTGCTCGTGAGCTCTCCGCAAAGAGGTGACTCAGAAGCAACATGACGATTTCCCCTCCATCACTTGCTTTATCCAAGGGAACTGTGACCAAGAAATGACTATTTTACAAATGACCATGAGGTTTATGGCTTGATTGAGAAAGAAGTCATGTTTTGCAAGAAAAAGGAATATTTTTTCCATGAGACCAACAGAGGAATTTAAGCAACCAAGATTCCTGCAATATCTTTTGCTGCTCTGTAGCAGATTATGCAATGTTGAACCTTTTAGTTTAAGTGCCTAAAAACTCCTAGGCCTCAATTCTGGTTTCTGCAGACTTTAAATAGAACTAACAAAGCAACTTTCGCTGCTATCCCTGAGGAGCTCTAACCACAGGACAAAAATGGTGCTCTGGTGAGTGCTGCAGAAAGGCAGAGCAAGAAGAGGCAATTTTGTTTCTTTCTGGCCCAAAGATGGAATTATCTGTGTAAAAAAAAAAAAAAAAAAAAGAAGAAGAAACAGTGCATAAAAAAGAGAGAAGAGCAGAGGCACATATATCATTAAACTACCAACCTCACTATCATCAACTTCTATGACAACAGCAAATGGTTTTACAGAAGAATTTAGAGGAAGAGGAGAGAGGAGAGAGGGAAGGGAATAGGGAAGGGAAGGGAATAGGGAAGGGAAGGGAATAGGGAAGGGAAGGGAATAAAGAATAGGGAAGGGAAGAGTTCATGGAAACTGAGGAAAATCACAATTCCAGGAGGGGTATGGCATAGGCTACTGAAGTTTGCCATCTGATTTATGAAGATGGGAAGTGGCACACTACTAACAAACTTGCAGAGGGAAAAAGCTTTGAATCAATTTACCCACCTGAGTTTCAGCTCATCACAAGAACCATCTAGATTAAAGATACTTCATGATAAAATTCGAGAATGGGATGTAGAATTACGATGTAAAAATGTTCATGATGAAAGACATTTACTGAGACTCACAGCAATTTCACTGGTTTTTTTTGTGGGTGATGGTGTGAATTTTTAGAAAAGGGGACAAGTAACAAATGAAGGATTTTATTTCACTCACAGGAAAATACATTGAGAAAATTTTCTGATAACTTTGACTCTGATACCAAGGCAGAGTCTGACTCTGACTGTGGTTTCTCCCATATGTCCTCCAGTCACATCCCCAGAGTGCTAGACCAGTGATTCATGGAAATTATTAATTGTTCTGGAACTCAGGCCAAAAATATTGGGGTTAATTATCCATATCTTTCTAGCATATGGAATTTTCTCCTTTTAAGTTTGTGTTTGTTTTTTTTTTTAGAAACATATTTTTGAGAAGATTGTGGTTTAATTTAATGTAAGAAAGTGTTAACAAAAAGAAATGGCACTTAAAAAGAAAAAAAAAGAGGAACAGAATAATGATTTGGTCAAGTTCTAAAGGCAGGAAGATACTACAAAGCAGTACAGCCATACATGTTTTTCATGACAAAAAGACTTAGAAGAAAAGTCACTCATGATAAATGCTGGAAAATGGGAATTTAAGAAGCTAAACAGAAAAATCTAAAATCATAAAATTGCTTAAGCTGGAAAAGTATAGTAAAGTATAGAGTGAAGAGTAATTATTTCTTCAGAGTGTACAGAGAGAAGATAACTATGAAACCTTCTGAACATAACTATTCATATCTGAATATCTGTTCCAACAAAAATAATGGTTCAAATGTCATCTAATGCAATACCTTCATCCTGAGTTACAGGATGTTAATACTGCTGTACTTTAAAGGAGGGTTTTTGTACCTACAAGATGCAGCAAGACTATCTAAGGAACTGTAAGAACTTCCTGAGGAGCTTTATCACTGACAAGAAAAATGCCAATGTTGTTGTGTTGTCTAGAAAAGATATGGGAGCTAAAAAGAAGCAAGCTCAACTCAAGTAACTCATGTGAAGAAAAGGCAGTTAAAACCTCAACAATGTCATCCCCAGTCTCTGTAGGGAGATAAGAGACAAAGGTCCTTTGAGAAGTCAGGGATCAGCCACACATAGCTGATCCTACCTGGCATGTTATGTATGAAAAGAAAGGACACCTTGTCTTTGTCCCTACAAGCAAAATAATGAATTATGCTCAAACTAGGACCATAAAAATTTCCACTTCTTTATTGTTTCTTAAGTACCTACATTAAGTAATTTCTTCTTTTCCTCCATACATTTTGCACCACATAACAATTACTGTGTATTATTCACCTATGTATCCTGCTGGCATGTTATGTATGAAAAGAAAGGACACCTTGTCTTTGTCCCTACAAGCAAAATAATGAATTATGCTCAAACTAGGACCATAAAAATTTCCACTTCTTTATTGTTTCTTAAGTACCTACATTAAGTAATTTCTTCTTTTCCTCCATACATTTTGCACCACATAACAATTACTGTGTATTATTCACCTATGTATCCTGCAAACAGAGAATCATAATAGAATCAAATCAACTGGGTTGGAAAAGACTTCCAAGATCATCAAGTCCAACCCTACTGTGGTTAATAGACCATGGCACTAAGTGCCACATCCAGTCTCATCTTCAAAACCTCCAGGGACAGTGAATCCACCACCTCCCTGGGCAGCACATTCCAATCCCTGATCACTCTCTCTGGAAAAAAATCTCTTCATAAATATCCAACCTAGACCTCCCCTGGCAGAGCTTGAGTCTGTGCCCTCTTGTCCTCCTGCTGGTTGCCTGGGAGAAGAGACCAACCCCCACCTGACTCCAACCTCCTGTCAGGGAGTTGTAGAGGGTGACAAGGTCTGCCCTGAGCCTCCTCTTCTCCAGGCTAAACAACCCCAGCTCCCTCAGCGTCTCCTCAAACATACAAAACATAACTAACAGTCCTGAAAACATAAACAAACAGGAAACACTGCCATACCCTTACATTCACTGAGGATGTGTCCCTGAAAATGGAGACACTTGGCAATCCAACAGAGAAGAAACCAATTTCACCCATAAGAATTAATACAAATGATGCATAAAAACAGTGTACACGATGTGGAGAAGGGACAGGCAGAAGTAAATGCTGTGGAAAATAGGACCACGAGCTGGAAGAGATGCTGAATTTGGGAAATAGATAGCAGAAACATCTCGTATACTTCAGCTATGAAACTGAACATAGCAACCTTCCAGAATCTGAAGGGGCTCCGGGGAAGCTGCAGAGGGACTCTGTTAGGAGCTGCAGTGACAGGACAAAGGGCAATGGGTACATGTTGAAAGAGGGGAAATTTAGGCTAGATACTAGGAAGATGTTCTCCCCGTGAGGGTGGTGAGACACTGTCACAGGTTGCCCAGGGAGGCTGTGGCTGCCCCAACCTTGGCAGTGTTCAAAGCCAGGTGGGATGAAGCCTTGAGTAACCTGTTCTGATGGGAGGTGTCCCTGCCCAGGGCAGAGGATTGTTACTAGATGATCTCTAAGGTCCATTCCAACCCCTAAAATTCAATGATTGTCACATTTTTTTCATCCTTCACCTTTGATTGGTTTGATTCATCTGAGAAAGATGAATACGACAAAGAAACTGTAACCGTTCAGGAAGAGGCCACAAGAATTCTCTTCAATATTGCCCAAATAATTGCCAGCGTTGCTTCAGACACACCTAGAATTCAGTTCTCAAGAGCATGGGAAAGAAAATGCTTCTTCTATACTTTCCCAGGGTTTAAAGAACATCGAGCATTAGCAAGATTAAGGGACCAGATTCAACAGCTACATTTGATCAGATAGTGATTAGGCTGCCTATAATTTATTTAAAGCATAAACACAACAAACCACCATGACCTTTTAAGACCCTTCAAAAAAGTGGGAAGAGGGAAGAATCAAGAATGAAACCTCTATAGAGTCAACATTTTGACAAGCTAAACCAAATATTTATCAAAGTCTAGGCTTAGGGAACTTCCTCATCTGTTTCAGAGTTTGGCTAACAAAACCAAAAGATAACACCTATGGAAATAACACTGAGGCCTTTCACAGGACCCAAACCTAATCACACCACAGTCAAAACCTATTTTTCCTAAAAGCTGCCAATATTTCTTTACAGGTGCTCCTTTAAAGCAATATTAATCTCTACATTGCACTTGTTGTTGTCCACAATCAAATACAATGGTGTAGATATGCCTGAGAAATGTCTCTCAGCATGGGAACAAGCCTTGGAAAAGGATTCAGGAAAGTAATATGAAGTGCTAGTGAAGTACTGAACTTTAATACTTTGCCATAATAAGCAAAAATGAAGCTGGATTATTTTCTGGCTTGAAAGACTCCTTTTGTGTCTTCAGAGATGAAGACAGAGTCTGCTCACTGAAAGGATGAGAGGTAGTAGGCACAGATTGAAACACAGGAAATGGAATGTGAACATAATAAGAGCTGAGGTTTCTTCACCATGAGAGTGGTGGAACATTCGTTCAAACTGGTTATGGAGACTCCATCCTTGGTGATATTTGAAACCCAACTGGACATGGTCCCAAGTAATCTATTCTGCTTGACACGACACTGAGCAGAGGTGGCTGAATAGAAAATTTCCTGACATTTCTTCTGACCTCAACAATTCTGAGATTCTGTAAAGTCAGAAATGTGAGGGTTTGGGGGCCTTCTTTAAGTTCAGAATATGGTTTACACAGGTGATACAGGGATCTCCCTCTCTGCTCTGGTGAGACCCCACCTGGAATACTGCACACAGTTCTGGTGCCCTCAATGTAAGAAGAACATGGAACTCTTGGAGCAAGTCCAGAGGAGGCCACAAAGTTGATAAGAGGACTGGAGTATCTCCCCTATGAGACAGGCTAAGGGAGTTGGGGCCATTCAGCCTGGAGAAGAGAAGGTTGTGTGGATGCCTCAGAGCACCTGCCAGGATCCAAAGGGACTCCAGGGAAGTTGCAGAGGGACTCTTAGAAGCTGAAGTGATAGGACAAGGGGCAATGGGTACAAATTGAAGGAGGGAAATTTAGGCTAGATATTAGGAAGAAGTTTTTCCCTGTGAGGGTGGTGAGACACTGGCACAGGTTGCCCAGGGAAGCTGTGGCTGCCCCACCCCTGGCAGTGTTCAGAGCCCGGGTGGATGAAACCTTGAGCAACCTGCTCTGGTGGGAGGGGTCCCTGCCCATGGCAGGGGGCTGGGGCTGGATGATCTCTAAGGTCCATTCCAACCCCTAAAGTTCTATGATTCTATGATCTGCATGTCCTCTTCTCCACTCTTGTGTCCTCTATACATACAAGTGTTAGGATCACACTAACACCCTTATCACAGCCGTGGCTAATCATTTATGTTGCTGTAGTGCATATATCAGTAGAAAGGGAAAGCTACATCTTATCACCTCAACATTACAGAGATCAAAGAAACAGACTGTATTATCATGAACCATTTTGTAGAACCACAAAACCAGTGTGGTAGGCTGGGCTATGGTTATTTATAGTGGACACTTAGTGTAGAGTATGAAAGACTGGAAAACATGCTGAAAACTGACAAACGTTGCATGCCAGACAGATATAGGGGCATTACATACCAATTCTGAAATATTATGGCGCAAACTCATTCACATTGTGTTTATTGCAGGGCAGTTGCAGGCTAAATTAACAGCAAAAGAAACTAAAGAAAAAATAGTAAGGCAAAAATAAAACAGATTGAGAAACCTCCCGATGCCTTCTTGAAAGTAAGACACTGAAAGACCTGCCAGCCTCAGGCTCAGTTTTCAGACAAGTTTGAGACTGCTGCATTCCATTTCCTGAACACAGCAGCTTTCACTTTTGGCCCCAAGGAAGAGAAAAGCAGCTGTGGGAAAAAGCTTTGGTTTGCCTCTGCACTTATAAGGCAACTCCATTAAAAGAGACCTAAACAGAGTCAGAAACGAGGCAGGAAGGCTGTGAGATGTGGTCAGGTTGTAAAATCATCCAAATGGAATACCAACATGAAAAACACCAGGCAAACCACATCCTGCAGCCCATCAAAAGCAGGTGGGTAAGCATGAAACACAAGAGAGAATGCAGTGCTCTAGATTAAATAACCAATATGTACTTACCAGGATGAGCCCTAACTGTACTGTCTGGGATCCTGATTACAGGTTTCTACTGTCATCAACAAGGAGGGATGAATTACTTATTAACTTAGGCATGAGGAGACAGACTTCACATTGGGGATTTTTGTGGATAATATCCTAGAGGTATTTGAAAATGACACACTGTTATTTTTCTTTCTGAAGTCTCTACCAGTCATACTGCAGTATTCATGGATCCAGTTTCACCTTCTCTTTAGGGCAGTAGATGTAGGGAATGCTGCCAAATCAGGTCTTCCCACCTGCTCCAATCTTTTCACCCACATAACTGAACTGTAGATTGAGGATACCTAGAGGTGTCTACTAAAGACTGTGTGCTGGTTTTGGCTGGGATGGGGTTAATTTCTTCTCTGAATCTGCTATGATTCTTTCTAGAAAAAGATATATGAGCAGACTTTCCAGGTGTTTATATTTTGTTCCTGACACTAAGACTAAATAAGTACTTAATTTTCTCAGATCCATTTATTTTAGTGTTGCCTACAACCTAGGATCAAATGTGAGTGAAGAAGCTACACAACAGTTTCCTGGACTGTGGTGTAGGGGAAGAGGAAATGAGAACATTCACTGAAATTAAAGAAATAGCTATAATTTGAACTTAATTGAGAATGAATGCAAGAGTAGAAAGTAGAGTAAATCACAAAAAGCTGCTACGTTTTGGCAGAAATGTATGGAAAGAAAGTAATTGTACCACCACGTTAATCACAACGATTGTCAACGAAAACAAAGAAGAGATGATCCTTGAAGTCTCTACTTGTGCTGTTTGGGTAGAAGCTCCATGCCTGCCCAGCAACTGCAACGCGGTGCCAGAGCGTGGCATATTGTTATGGGTGCAAAGGTGGGAACAGAAGCGCCTGCACATACGGATGTACGGAGTGCCAGGGAACAGGGGACACTGCGAACGCTGGGCAGGTCCACGCACAGACAAACCAAAGAAAAGCCTCATTGTCCGGGCTACCTGGAGCAGGGCATAATTACGCGCACATGCTGAAACAGGCTGCTGGGTTTGGGGAGCGCAGGGAGCGGGGCCGATCCCCGGCAAAATCCGCCGTCCGGGAGCAGGACACGGGGC
>NW_008659715.1:40035-48520 GCF_000695815.1 Acanthisitta chloris | reverse complement strand
AGGGAGAGGGACAGAGGGGACAAAGGGAGAGGGACGGAAGGGACAGAGGGATAGAGGGGACAGAGGGAGAGGGACGGAGGGGACAGAGGGGGAAGGATGGAGGGGACAGAGGGGGAGGGATGGAGGGACAGAGGGGGAGGCATGGAAGGAAGGGATGGAGGGACAGAGGGAGAGGGATGGAGGGACAGAGGGAGAGGGATGGAGGGACAGAGGGAGAGGGATGGAGGGACAGAGGGAGAGGGATGGAGGGACAGAGGGAGAGGGATGGAGGGACAGAGGGAGAGGGATGGAGGGACAGAGGGAGAGGGATGGAGGGACAGAGGGAGAGGGATGGAGGGACAGAGGGAGAGGGATGGAGGGACAGAGGGAGAGGGATGGAGGGGGCAGGCGAAGAGGGATGGAGGGGGCAGAGGGAACAGGTCGGAGTGGGCAGAGTGAGCAGGACGACAGGGCACCGCGGGACATTCCCGTGGCACCGGGCGCGGAGGGACCGCAGGTGGATGCGGAGGAAGGCAGCTGGACCGAGGATGCTGCAACGTTCTGAATTGTTGTGCTCCGTGCGCCCTCAGTGATGAGGGATTTATTTTTACTTTGCTTTTTTTCGTTTGCATTGTGGGTTTGGGGTTTTGTGGAGGTTTTTTAACGATAAAAAGAAAAATCTAGTTTTGGATTGAGGTTTGCCTCTAGTGGGAAGGCATGCATGGGGCTTCAGTTAATGCTGAAGATGGTTAGCTGCCTGGGAGAATGGTGATGGTATCTCTCCAACTCTGTCTTGGAGAGAAATATGCTGTAGCATAATCTAAGGCAAAGTGCTTTGGATTGTGACTATAGAAAGGAGTAAATAGAAAGACTAAGGAAAGATTTGTGTGATGTAAAAACTGAGTTTTAAGTCAGTGATTCAACTTTTTGAAAGCATCATATTTTTCCAATATTTTCTACTCATTGGAATGAGACAGAATTATCTTTTTTTTACTGGTCATTCATTGTCTCTCATTTACTGAAGAAGGCACAATTTACTCTCATTTATTGAAGAAGATACAAATATCTTTAATAGCTCAAATTTCATTTGAGTCAAAAATGAAATGCAGAGGGGATTTTTAAAAGGCTGTTGTGCAGCATAACCATTAAGTTTTAACAGAAGAGTTAAAAATGAGATGGGGATATTTTGTTTAAAATACTCTTTCTTCTGACACTTTGCCTTATCTTCTTGCACTTTAATATCATACTCATGTGAAGTCAAGTCATAGCATGTAATGGTATTATTATTTATGGTTAATAAATAAGGTTAATAATTCCATTTTATTATGAGCCATGAATAATTTATTTTCTCTTGTTGCTACAGAACCAAGTCCTAAAATTACAGAAGAATTAATTTCAACCTTTCTGTCAGAACAGTAGACTAGGTGTGTTCAACAGATCTTGGAGTGGATGGCACCATTGCCAGGTGATCAGTGCTGCAGAGACAATCATCCTTCCTTTTCTGATAGGGATTACCTGTTCAACAGGCTTTGTTGGAAATATCCACATGGTGTCCACAATGATAAGGAATACATTTTTCAATAAGATTTGGTGCTGAAAAAATAAATGATCACTGCACTGAGGAAGTGAATTTCCCAGCAAAGGCAAGAATAGCAGGTTTTTCATGTTCCTTTGGTCATTGGCATTTGCTTCTCATCTAAAATAGTTAAATCATGAATATAAATAGCAGTAATTAATGCCTTCTTACCCCTTTCTGCTCCAAGAAAGCACTGAAGTGCATGACTGACTTCAAACATGTTCAAGGAAACTGAAATACATGCTTTCCTCCCAGGTTTCCATGAGACTTGGCAGCAATCTTCCCTCTAGCACACATAAAAGCCAGAGTAAACTTCAGATTTAGTTATGGTAATAGTGAGGTATTCTAATATTTTACTGAATTCTTGTAAGTTCAGTTGAAATAGAGCCTTTTTCTCTCCTTTGAAAACTGCACTTGTCCCCCAGATTATTTTAATAATAATTTAATTATCTAGCTTTAGCCAATTTACAGCAACTTCCTAGAACTCATTAAGGACTAGAGGGAACAATCATAAACTGAGACAGGGGAGATTCAGATTAGATGTAAGGAACAATTTTTTCCTTGTTAGAGTGTTCAGGCACTGGAATAGGTTGCCCAGGGAGGTGGTGGAGTCACCAACCCTGGAAGTGTTTAAAAGGCATCTGGATCTGACACTGGAGGATCTGGTTTAGGGTTTAGGGGTTCCAGCAGAGTGACAGGTTAATGGTTGGACTTGATGATCTTAGAGGTTTTCTCCAAACTTGATGATTCTGTGATTCTATGATTACTGGTTTTAGCATCACCTTGATTCTGGAAACAGGGCCTTAGCACCCATCAGTTGAGGATTCTCACATGGCAGGAATTAATACCTCAAGATGTTTTTCTTGTCTACTGAGAAAGCAAAATGCTGAGCTTGCTGATTTTAGGAGAGTCATAAAATCTGACCCAACCATCCTTTATGCAAGAAAATACCTTTTTAACATCTTAATTTTAACATGGATTTTTTCTGTGTAGAAAAAAAAAAAGAACAAAAACTTTTCTTTCAACAGGCTGATGCTACCACAAACTCTAAATCCGTAAGCATGTATCCTGAAAAAGTGGCTTTTATCTGTGGTGCAGATTTAACACAAAGAAATATGGCACATAAGGCTAAAATATGCCACACTCTACAAGGACAAATAGATGGACTCCACCCCTACATATTGTGCTTCCATAGGAAATATTTCCAAAGGCTAAGTGTTTGTCAGTCCCTGAGCTGTAACAAACTTCCCTTGAAACTAACACAAAGTCAGTGCCTGGTACACTCAAGAACATTGTAGCTCATAATTTGAATGCAGAAGGGAACAAATGTGAAAACAGTAGGTGGGAAGTGAACATAATGGCAATATGACTTCTTAAATGTATGAATGGATAGAAAGGGAGAGAAAAAACCCCAGTGAGTGTCTAAAAATTAGTTATATTGTCTCTAAAATAATAGAATATAAGGAAACTTGCAAGGAACAAAGATTATTATTTTCCCCTGGTGGAAAGCCTTTGTCCAACTTAAATAAAAATAAGAGCAACAGAAGGAAAAGACACAGACAATGATTTTTTTTTTTTAAAAAAAAAAAAGAAATATAATTTAAACCGTATTTGCCTGAGAATATTACAAGCATTCAAATTTATGGCCATGAGCATTTCTACTCAGGAAAAGAATTTGGAAATAGTGTGTTAAAAAGTTAATGTGTGTTAAAAAGTGTGCCAACACTACAAGAGACAGGCACAAACCTCAGATGCTGTGGATTAATGTATATTTAAATTGCAGCTAAATAATTATGTCAAATTCTCACCTTCCCCTAAACAGATCTGATTGTACTCAGTGGCTCTGCTGTAATTATGTCTTCTCTCTTTATTCAACACATTTTCTCAGGCTTACATTTTCCTTATGTTGGCATTACACAGACAGTTCTTTCAGGAGAGAAAGAAACTAGATTTTCTTTCTAATAAAGGTACTTACTTTCTAGTAGCAAATGCTTTACTGATGGTAGAAAATGATAAAGAAAAGAACTTGGAATTTCAAGCCCCCAGTGTGGTTTGCCAGTCTGTCAGCCAAGGACAGACACTTTTAAGTGTAAATTTAAATTATATTATCTGCAACTTGCTGGGAGAAAATAACTGAAAGTCCTAGTGAACCTTGCATGTAATACATGCCTATGGAGTGAGATTTAATTTAAAAATTACTAACTCCATGACTTCTGGCTGACCCTCCTTGTGTGAATGAATTTAATCCCTAGGCAATAATAGAGGGAATTGATATATGTTACTATGTAATTAAAAAGAAAATAGTGAAGAAAATGCTGCAAGGGTTCAGTGTTAGCCTGAAGTACCAAATAATCTTCAGCCCAGCAACCTAGAAAAGCAGGTCCTTAGACCTGTAGGTCTGCTAGCAAATATTTTATGTAAACCCACTTTGGTGGAGTAGTTGTGCTGGGAGAACAACTGTGGTTCAGTATGGAGGGGAAAAATAGGACCCAGACAACCTGAGTGACCTGCATTAGTCTGATTTCATATTTTTAAGAAGCAGTGTGGAATAGAAGAGTGAAGGGAATCAAATAAAATTTCAATTATCTGTATATTCAGATCCACTTGATTTTTAATGAGGTAACTAATAGTGAATGGTAAAATAGCATTTCCTAAAATAGAGATTGCCAGTAAGTCTCACAGCACTTACTACATTCTTCAGGTAGAGAAGGTATATTTGCAACTGAATGTAGATTCACTGACAGAAAAGATTTGAAACTTCTACACAGAGCTAGATTTTATGTTAGAAGATTTTAGATGTTATCATGTTGGAAGTGATTAAGTCAGCTAAAGAACAATTTAATGAGTACAAGAATTACAACATGAGAAAAAAGGTAGTTAAAGTGTGGAAGGTATTAGGAAATGTTGATTTAAAAAAAAAACCCCACTAAGTTTCTTGAAAAGATTTCCAGGAGAAAATCAGTTAAAAGTGGAACTTTCAGGGACTGATCACGGGACTAGGCAGATATCATGTTTTCCCTCAGAGACCTGGGGCAAACTGTAGGAGTGTGTCAATAGAATTCCTAGTGACATCCACTGGGGAAATGTGGCTGGTGTGGAGGAGTATAATACTATCAGACAGAAAAAAGCAGAAAGAATAGAGCAGGGACTAGAGCAATAGAAATGCAGTAACACTGAATAGCACAAGCCTGTAGAATTTTTTTAGTACTAGCATTTTTTTATAAATAGGAAGCATTTTGTCACTTAGAAAACAGCAGGTGAAAAGCTCTTGGGATTGCTGTGGGCTGCTCTTAGGCTAAAGCTGCATGAGAAGCTCACACAGCTGTAATACATGTAAGGCTTTGCCTTTCCAGGAGAAGGAGGGAAGTGTTAATGCCATTCTCCAAGCACGTAACAAGGCCTGTAATACAACTCTCACCAGATCTTTCCAGAAAAGATAAGATGTTCAGACTGGAATAGGCAGGGAGGCTGGGACTAGATGATCTGTAAAGTCCATTCCAACCCATGATTTCTATGATTCTATGATTCTATGAACAGAAAAAAACAGAAAACAAATAACAGAAGTAGTGTGGTCAGTAGGACTAGGGCAGTGATTCTCCCCCTTTACTTGACACTGGTGAGGCAACACCTTGAATATTGTGTTCAGTTCTGGACCATAAGGGGTGACCTCATGACTCTCTAAAATATATTCAGTTATGAAGTCTCTACACAACCTTCTCTTCTCCAGGCTGAACAGTCCCAACTCCCTTAGCCTGTCCTCACAGGGGAGATGCTCCAGTCCTCTTACCATCTTTGTGACCTCCTCTGGACTTGCTCCAACAGTTCTGTGTCCTGTTTTCATTTGCATCAAGTTGTCTTTCTCAGATTTATTTCTCTAGCTGTTATTTTTATTTTCACTACAATTTATTATTTTCTTATTTTAATTTATCCCAGCAATTAATCTTTCTTGATATTGACCCACAAGTTTTCTGACTTTTACTCTTTCAATTCTCTTCCTCTCCTCCTTCTGGGGTGGGGAGTGAGTGAGTGGCTGTGTGATGCTTAGTTGTTGACTGGGTTAAACCATGACAAGCATAAGGTGTGCAAGTTTAGAATCTGAGATTCTCATTCTGAGTCCAAAAAATATCTCCAATTTAGCATGATTTATGCTTCTAATATGAAAGAAATAAAGCAGAACTTTTAACTTTTTCTTAAAAAGACATGTACAGGCAGTTTTCAAGTGCTTTGTAACCTGTGTGTTTGAGCATAATGGTCATTTGACATCTTGCAGTTTGGGGCTTTTCTTTTCCTGCAGATTTTGCATCCATCAACATTCACAAATCCAAAGGCACTGAAGGAAAAATATCACATATGCGTCATTCTCTCCACAAGCTCCAGTCATTAGTGCCAGCAGATATACTTTATAGCTGTCTGGCTTTGGTTTCAGTATCATAACCAGATGACAGTGAATCATACTTTGTAATTTATTTTAAATGTTTGAAAAAAACTCCTTTTGTCTGGCTCATTCCCTCTAGCTTAATTTTTTTTTTGCTTTGAAATCATAGCTATTTCATAGCCTGTAACATGCAGTGAAGGCATATTGAAAAATATGAAATTAGGAACTCTTCTCACATGGGTTCTTATGGGAATTGATGGTCATAGAGTTGGATTTCTGCATGTGATTTGTGGGTGGCCAGGTGGAGCTCTCCCAGATGCAGATTCTTCTGTGTCTTCTGGTAAGATTGACAAATAAACTGGGACTTTGCAGTAAACTGGAGAAAAAACTTATTACAGATTCTGCGAGGGAAATAAGACAAATAGCTTAGACTGGATACCTAATTTGTAAGTGAATTTAAGTATGACAATTTCTATATGGAGGCTGTAGATAAGTCTTTTTAATAGAGTCCTGTAACTAAAAAGTATTTTATAAATATTTGTGCTTTTCAAAAATCCTTTGTGCTTCTTTCCTTGATTTGTGTAGAATAAGGCAATTTCAAGTCAGGAATGCTTTGAAGTGCATGTGCAACATTTCTCCAGGCCTATATCACAGAGTGTACTAGGGTAAGGATTACCTTTGATAAAGGAATCTGGAAAAGCATATCTATCATACAAAAGCTACACAATATAGACATGAAACTGGCAAAGCTAAACTCAGTACTTCGATGAAGACTTTGCACAGTTTTAACTCAGCTGTGCTTCCTATTTATGTATAAACTTCATGAGACTATCTTTAAATATTTGATTGCATGCTAATCCCCCCCCACCCCCTCCCCCAGAAGATCATTCATCTTTCAGCAGTTCCTTTTTTACACTGAGCAGTCAAGCATTTCCTGTCTGAATTTTTAAGCAGGATTCAGCCCTGGGTCAACTGCATTGCAGGAAAGATCTGATACCTCCTATTTATGCTAAGCTAATTTTTCTAGACTTCCTATGTCCATCAGACCTGTGTTTATTTTGAACACTCCATGGTTTTCAAAGGAGAATATGGATAATTTTGCTGATGTTCATAAACTAGTCTGTTCAATCTTACTGGAAAATGAAATTATGAGTAATACATTTCTGTTGATAAAATGTTTAGCTTGAAATATCTTTGGGTTGACAAACTTCCTTGAATGTAAAATTGTAGTTTTGACAGTGTACTTAGTTGTGTGAAGTTCAGTTTTGAGATCTACTCTATTGACAATACAGTTGGAAAACAATACAGTAACTATGTCCAGTCATTATCTTCATGTCATCCAATTTATTGCAGAACCCACAAAACTATCCCAGATATTTAAATCTGCAGTCTGGGTATAGCAGATTTGTTTCATATCATTGCTATGCCCTCTCATGTGCCAGTGGGTTTTTGGCAGCCCATCTTACCTCCCTGGCCATATCAACCAGTTTACATGCAGTGCCATTATGGCCACAATGAGTTTGGACAGGCACCTGGTTTCACATTTTTATTCTGTACCCCAGGACAATACTATCTGATTGTGTTTATGCAAAGCTGTAGCAATTCAAGAATGAGAGTGCCATCAGTCATGGTTAATGATGTTTTGAAACCTGTAGGAATAATTTTCTGATGTTTGTGGCGGTAGCAGAAATATTTTAAGTCACATTTTAAGAGGGATTTTTTTTATTTCATCTTATTCATATTTTATATTGTCAAATATTATTCATATTTTAGGAGAGGATTTCCTTAAGGGATCCTAACAGTGTTACTCTTCTGGGGTTTATCTTTAGAGATGCAGCTTCTAGCAAAGGTTTGATGTCACTAAAACTCAATTGGTTTTAACCATTCCTGTTTAAGACAAAAAGTTGTCTTCCAGGCAGATTGCAGAAACCTATTATAGCTGTTATTTTTTGAAACCTTTATTAAAACACCACAAGAGTGCAAGAATTTTAATTTTTATCATTAACTACAGAGCTTCTGTACACTATTGATCTTAAAGGAAAAAGTAATTGAACTCAGGAAACAAAAGTCAACTTTGGACCAAAGTCATCTCCTTTCATACGTCAGAGACAGCATGAAGGAAAAGAAAGAGACCAATTTTCCTGCATAGCACAAGGCACTGATCAATCATAAAAAGACATGGGGATAAACAAACAGAGTCAATGGGAAGGATCATTGCTATTGAACTTGTAGTATGAAAGACATCATGGTTCCCTGGAAGTGTAATGTAGTTACTACAGAGAGGGAAAGCAAAATGATCAGAAAACAGAAAAAAAAATGTTACTACAGAGAGGGAAAGCAAAATGACCAGAAAACAGAAAAAAAAAAAAAGAAAGTAGAAAATTGAAAGCTATAAATAATTTTAGAATTGATAATGTAAAGCTATCATAAAGAGGCTGCACTAATGCATGATATTAGAAATCTCATTCGGTTGATGTGCAGTTTAAACAGAGTCAAGAAAATATCCATTCCTTTGAAGTTCAGTTTTAAAAGTTCTGTTCTTATATTTGCATGTG
>NW_008659715.1:0-40015 GCF_000695815.1 Acanthisitta chloris | reverse complement strand
TTTCCCTATATTTCTAAAGAATTTACATGTAGCAGTATCTTCAGTCTTGTTGTTTAGACAAAAATCATTATGCAAAAGACAGTTGAGTATTGAGGCAGGAATAAGACACAACATCCTAATGAGGAAAAACAGAATACCAAAACCTGGTATCAAAAAAAATGTATGCCCCAAATAAAGCCACGTCTTCAAACAGATATTTGTTTTTCCCAAAAAGCAAATTTGTGCTTTCTTTTTGATTTTGAGGAAAGTTTTTTCCTGTCAAATACATTTGCCTATGAAAATCTGTTCAAATTGCTTCTCGCCCATTAGTTTTACCACTGCTGATATCAATTATAACATTATACCCAAGGGAAACAAGGATTTTACAGATAACAATCTCCAAAACTGTTTAGTACTTGATAGTTTCAGCAAAGCACCTCTGAATCCACCTAGGAGTTTTCATTAAGTTAAACAATTTAACCAGCAGTTTTGAAACAAAACATCAGCAGAGTTTCTTTAGACCTTGTTTGACTGTAAAATCATCCCATGTTCCCAGTAAAAGCAAGAAATATAATTTATCTTAGTAAATGATGTGAATAATGCAGCGTTGGACAACTTCATGTTCTCTGAATTTCACATTTCTCCAAAATAAAAGCACTTAGAATGGAACACAGGAGCAGGTCAGACCTGGGAGGGCACTTCCAGAGGAAGCCTGAGCTGAATAAAATGAGTACCACATGCAAATTAATAGCTGTCATATTGCTTGGATAATGGTTTTATTCCCATAAATCCTCTGCTTCATAATAGGAGTCAACTATGTCACGCAATGGTCCAACAGAGATTTTAGTATTTCAGCATTTCTTCTTGCAAATAAAATTTCTTTATAAGGTCTTAAGAAGTGACAAAACCAGCTGTTCTCTCCATGGAGCTTTAGGGGTCAATTTATGAGGGGTACAATATATAAAAGTTTGCTTTTCATTACTCAATTTAATATGAAATAAAAAGCATTAAGCAAAGCTGTAAAAACTATGCAAGTCAAGTATGCATATTAAAATTTATGAGAGAGTTTCCTAAATTGACATCAAACATATTTTTTAATGCAGATTTATATTTATGCCACAGGCATAATATAACATAAATTAAACCTGGATGAAGTTTTGGAAGCACAACATTTGCCTATGAGTTAAAAGAAAATTTTGTAAGAAGCAACTCACAGCATCTGTTCTCTGGACAAGTACGTATAGTTACACATAGGCAACAATCCTAACACAATTTACCCCCATCTATGTGAAGATTAAATCTGACCATTCCACAAAAATATCACTATGCCAATCTGGCCTAAGTGAAATCAGAACTGTGTGTGCTGCAGACAACATCTCCTCGAGCTCAAATATTGACTTACTCTTATGTTGCTGACTCTGGTGGAACAGGAGAAACAATGAAATTGTTGAAATGGGGATCCAGTATGATGTCCTACACTAAAATCTCCACTTGGAATGTTCTGATATGCCATGTGACTTGAATTGAACATTGCAATTGGCAATGTTAGTGACTTCTTTAAAATGGCAAAGGAATGTTTTGGCCAATGACATTTAAAGAAAGAGACTTACACATTCAAAATGATTGATTCAAAAACAGAAGCCACATCATTCCTTGTTCCTTCATGGCACACAAGATGCAGCTGATAAAGTCTATGCTGGACTTTCTTTCTGTGACATGAGGCTGTGAGATATGTCTCATTCCCTGTAGCATGAATTTGCTGTAGCATGTCACAGGAAAATACCACTTTTTGCATCCCTTCTTACAGATCTCATCTGCTTCTGAAAATTTCTTCTAGAAACTTTGGCTATAAGAAAAGGATAGGTCTTCAGTTGCCTGTGAGTTAAGGTGTACTTGTTGTATGGCACAGCTACATAATCTTGTCTCAGAATCCTGAGAAATTTGATAAATTTAAAGCTGTGCAAAACTACCTAAACCAAAACCATATGTGCT
This sequence comes from Acanthisitta chloris, assembly GCF_000695815.1. Taxonomy (NCBI): domain Eukaryota; kingdom Metazoa; phylum Chordata; class Aves; order Passeriformes; family Acanthisittidae; genus Acanthisitta; species Acanthisitta chloris. The sequence goes on along the minus strand of NW_008659715.1, from coordinate 38,044 downwards.
AAGAAAGGTAATACAGATGGAAGTCAGAGACAAGATTGTTGAGGTGGAGACAGCCCTTCAAAGGTTCAAGAAGAGGAACATGGCACAAAGAGATATAAAATACTAGCAAAACTCAGGGAGTCTGAAGATGTCCCTTCATTTCCATTGACAGCTGTCCAGCAAAGACTCAGTGGTGCCTTACAGGGTGGGTAAGAGTACCAACACTTTGCCTAGAAGCTTGCTAATCCTAGCTGTCACTTGCCTATTGTAATAGGCAACAAATAATAGCTTTTAGTGAATATCCTGTTTGCAAAACACCTCTGTGCATGGGAAAGGTTCCTTGAGCAAGTTCCTACATAAACATTTATTTAGCCTATACCCTTAGAGCAGCAGGAACACAAATGAAAAAGTGAGACTGGGAAGATAAATCTGGAATAAGTAGCTCTGTGACAGCTGAGAAGAAACAGGCAGGTGTTCCAAACGTTTGGGGCAGCCGAGACTGACAAGCATGAGAAAATGTGTTTCTAGTTTGCCTATTGTTGCAATGCTGCTCTAAGAAATATTTACCAAGGCAGTATCACTGGTAGGGTGGAGCCATAACTCTAGGAAAGTCATGGACTTTCAGTCATTTAGAACCAGAACCACTTGATTTGGCATGGACTAATCCATTTACTCGTTCTTCACACTCCTTTTTCAGTTGCTCCTTGCTTCACTTCACATGCAGTTACAATCTCCCTAGGAAAAGGTAAAACCCTTTTAAAAGCTCAGTTTCCCAACAAGCCCATTTGCTTTTGAGTGTAGTAAACACCCTGCTCCATGTGACAGCAATACATGTTAAACCAATTCAGACAATATATTAATAATTAACATTAATAATTATTTTCATAGTGATCTGTAATATGAATAATAGTGTCAGTACAATATATTCTGACAATATCCAAGACTTAGTAATAATCTTATGCCACAGGATAGGTTAAGATACATCCAGAGGCAGGAAGACAAAATTGAGGCAAAATCCAAGCTCTAAGGCAAATTTCTCCTCTCTCTTTCTATATACATAGCAGAAATTTGGCCACGTATTTATGGCTTTTCTAGAAATCAGACAAGATGGTTTGTAGTTAGCTACAATATTAACTAGGAGCACATGCTTTCATGAAATATTTGGTCTTTCAAAGTGTCGCCTTGGTTTTCACACTCATACCACGTACTTTGGGGGTGGCTGGTCTCGTAGATGTTCCTCCAGGCAGCATTGTAACAGCAAGTTTGGCAGAAAGGCCAAAAGCAATGCAATAATAGGCATGGGTAACAAGCAACACATACCTGGTACCTTGCACTTTTTGAGAGCTCCACAAGCTCCATCACTGCCTCCTTCTCCCATTCTCTGTGTCAGAGATACACCACATACACTCCTCTTATTCTTTGTGTCAGGCAGAGCTCCACAAGCTCCATCACTGCCTCTTTCTCCCATTCTCTGTGTCAGAGACACATCTCAGACACTCTCCTTATCCTTTGTGTCAGGTAAGTATTTTTCAGACTTTTCCCAACAAAATACTTTTATTACTGATAATTACTTTGTTAGATGAGGAGCCTTTAAGCTCCACTTTCTGTTTGAAGTGGAAACTAGCTCTTACTTTCAAAGCAACATATTTTCCCAAATGCACCACTCATGCTTCATTTCACAAATTTATCATCAGGCAACAGGCAAGATCAAAAATTCCAGAATCACAGAATCAATTATCTTGGAAAAGACATCTGAGATGATCGAGTCCAACCTATGACCTAACACCACCATGTCAATTAGACCATAGCACTAAGTGCCATGTCTACTCTTTCCTTAAACACCTCCCAGTGAAGTGACTCTACCACTTCCCTGGGCAGCCCATTCCAATGTCCAATCACCTTTTCTGTGAAGAAATTCCTCGTAATGTCCAAACCTCCCCTGGCACAGCTTACGACTATGTCCTCTCATTCTGTTGCTAGTTTTCTGGGAGAAGAGACCAACCCCCACCTGGCTGCAATCTCCTTTCAGATAGCTCTAGAGAGTGATAAGGTCACACCTGAACCTCCTGTTCTCCAGGCTAAGCAACCTCATCTCCCTCAGTCTCTCCTCATAGGATTTGTGCTTCCATCCAAATTGAAACAACCAATAGAAAGCCACTGCTACAAAAGAATGGAGACAAAAGATGTTTTTGTGTTTAGGATGAGATTGATTTCTTATTGTCTGAGGAAGGGCAAATAGGACTAATGACAGGCTGGAATAAGTTTGAGTTCTATCATGAAAAAAATCATTTACTTTCACATTGAATTGAATTTGTGGTGGTGTTTTCATTCCATCCAGCTTAATTATTTCCTTTTTAAGTTCATTAAATCACTTTTTTTCCTTTGGTCAGATGAATATTAAAAGTGAGAATTAGAAACCCAGGTAAATTATCCTTTATAGTTACATATCAGTATATGAAAATGTCCAGCAAAGTCATTGATCCAGAGAGTGTGAAAAGTCATCTCACAATACTTAGGGAACTACACATACATGCAGGCCAGATTTGAAGGCATCTTTAGCAACCTTCCCTTTACTTTTGTGAGAATCCTACAAAAGCTCAGCTATGTATCCAGGAAAGCAATGTCCACACAGCAAAAGGAGCCAGGACCACCCAACAGATGGGTAGTGATAGGCATCTCTGGAGCTGGAAATATGGATTCAATACCCAGTACCCATCCCAGGCCACAGGGTTCCTTGGCACATGCCATTCCTTCCCTTAATGACCTTCAGTGCCCATTTACACTCTTTGTTTGGTTACAAACTGCATTAGTCTGATAACCTCTAGGCTGCAGCTGCCACTGAAATGAGTTACATTCTCTGTTGCTAAGTTTTGAGCTGTGCTGGGCTCTGGTCCTTTGAGCAAAGGCAGTATCACTCTTTAAGCCACACATCACATGGTGCCTTAAGAGTCTCAGCCTTTCACACCACCAACAGCCCTCTCTCTAACACTGTGGAGCTGCCTTTCTGCTGGCAGCTCTGTGCCTGGTCACCCAAGCCACCGTGGCAGCCTTTCCCAGAGCCTCTGGGGCAGCACTTTCCCTTGTTCCCACGCTGCAGATCTTGCACTGTTACCCTCCCAGCCCTGCACCTGCAAACCCAACAGCACTGCTACAGGGGGTTCTCATGGGAAGTGTTTGCCACCAGCGTGAGAATCAACCCTGCTTCCCCTCCCTCTGCCTACCCTGTGGTCAAAGCTTCTGGTTGACATTAGTGGACCTAAAAGCAGACATGCCCCAAACTTAACAGCAAGTCAGCATGCAAACTCAGCAAAACATGCTCTCAGCAGCACCAACAGCCTCATAAACAGGACCAACTGATAAGAAGAGAGTCCTGACATAAACTGTGTTGCTGCTGTGGAAAAAGCATTGCAGGGGGAACCACTGGAGAAGAGATACAGAGAAGGATGATGCCTAGAGCACCACCTATTTCTTCTCTTCCATTCCCACTCCTTTCATATAGATTTTTCTCTTAAAGTAAAAGTATACCATCAGCTACAGACTCTGCTAATAAATCCCTTTTCATGTGAACCTATCTTGAAAATCTCTGTGCAATACACAGTTCTGTATGTGTGTGTGTGTATATTCTGAGCCTGAGCAAGTTGAAACAAAAGGGAGGTCTCATTGAAACCTTTCTGCTAAGAAGCATATGAAAGTAATAATGAGTTTTTGTATCACTGTGCTGTAGGCAGCACCTGAAGTTCAGTCTCTCATTAATGGCAGGCACTGAAAGGTGATTCACAGGGTGCATGGACAGCACAGAACAGGATGGAATATCCTGACCCCTTCCTTGCAGCCAGTGGGAAGAGAAAGGACAGATTAGGTGCACTTCTTACTCCATGTCAGCTAGTAATGCCACTTTTCTCTGCCTCCCCATGCCTCCTATTTCCATCTTACACACTCATTTTCTTACAAATACTTCCTTTAACTCACAGTTGATTTGCTGATTTCTTTTTTGGTAGCTTCCAGTGTCACTTTTTTCAGTATTCATTCTTTGGAAACATCTCTGCTGCCAATTTTAAAACTAGTTGCATCATTGTTCTCTTACTTCACATGGAGATGTGGTTGCTTGCACCGCTTGAAAATGAAAGCAGGCTCAAAGCTTGCTTACACAGAGACTAAGAGGTCACATTTTGTGTAAAGGAGGAGCAATCACAGGCTTTAAGAACCTGAGAAGCCTGTAAATTACTCTCAATTACAGAGATCCTGTAAGCAATATCGGTGTCAGAAGCTATTTCCAAGAGGCAGCCAGTGAAACAGGAGAGGTAGCCGTACCAAGAACGATACAAAGTACTTCTGCCATGACAAATGTAGAGGATTTCTGTTCTTTCTGTCACCATCATGTGGACTGGGAATAACTGTGTAAAATTAGACAAAGCTTTTTAAGATATCAAATGCCAGAGGAGCCTTGTGCTGATACTAGAATTGATGGCCATTACTTTAACCTTATTTAGTGGAAGAACTTGTTGCAAAACTTGAATAATGAGAAAAAAAATCTGTTTCATACTCATATTCAGGCAAGACTGAAAATGATTCATTATCACATGAAATAGCAATCTTTCTTCATCTTAGGCAATGGCTCCTGATCTTTATTGGCCCAAGGACAACAATAACAACCAACTGAGGTGCTGTAGCACCCTGTTCTGACAGGCTGGTGAGCCTCATCTGCAAAAAGCAATTACAGGACCTTGAGCAACATTCCAAGGTCTTGCAGGCAACATGTTGCCAGCACCTACAAACAAGGATCATCTGATTTCTATCAGATAATGTAGATACATACCAGGGAATCTGCAAACAAAATTCTATGTTCAATTTGCACACTGTAGTTGGATTTATGCATTCCTACCTGGCTTCGTGTGTTTTTAACAATGCAAATCTGGAATACCTCCACCAAACTCTGTTCCTTTCTTTCTAGTACTTTAATCAACCTTATACATATGCCCACCTGTAAGGTTTTTTTTCATAAAATACTTTTAAGAAGAAATCAAATTATTATGAAGACTGCTCCTTGCAGCCTTTTATTGTGGGATTTCTTCTGCATTTTTCTCACTTGATCTGTGAACATCAGAAATAGTACACTGATAGGGAGACATTTCTAGCCAAGTTATAGGTTGAAAGTGATAGAGAATTAATTTCATATTACTGTGTACTTAACGGTCTTTGTTCTGAACATACAAAAAATATTGGTTTTCTGGGGAGAAAAATCTTCTGTGAGAATGATGTACTTTATAAATCAGCTTTCTTATACAGCTGAGCAGAAGCTTTGTGGGATTCCACTTTTAGATTATATCCCTTTAGAACAAGGGTGCCTTCTTAGGCAATACCTGAAACCATCTTAATATTGGGGGATGATTTTGTTTCTGCTCTACAAGGACGAAAATTCGGTGAAAATTTCACAAGTACTTAAATATTTCTTAGTTTTATCCTTTCAACTTTTGTTGGCCTTAAATACTTTGGCACAAAACCTGCAAGAGTGGGATTTGGTAGAGAAGCTGCTAATAGTAAACCACCAAGAAAATTATTTCCAAGTATTGTTTAAATGCCTAATAATTTGTGTTTCTCATAGCAGCTAATAAATCACTCACTTTCAGTTAATCTCAGAAAATTGCAGTTTCGAAATATTTCTGTGACTATGACTCAAATTTTTCAGTCTTTTAAAAGGAACTGGGTCAATCTAATTCCCACAAGAGAACTGTGTTTCACTGTTGCTACACAAAATTCTTCCAGAGTCTTGCATGAAAAAGTAATTGAAGAGGACAAAATGAAATTTTGTTGCATTTTGTAGAAATTAGTAATAAAATAGACATTTTTTACCCCCCAAAAAAATGCCACAGATCTTCCTTCCTCCTTTTTGTGTGTTGGATGTTGACATTCAGAATGGAGTTTCCTCCAAGAGTTACATCTCCACCATTTCTCTTCAGTATTATCACTCCTCACACACCTATGAGCTTCTGCTGCCAGAGGTTGGGCTCTTCCACCTGTTTTTTACCTGTCATAGGCAGTTAGTTGGTGGATGTGAGGCCAAGGCAGAACCATAAGCCTTGTCACCCACAATATTTTTTTCAAGTTTTCAGGAACTTATTATAAGAAAACAATCTCATTTCCTCCTTTGGTGGAAGTTTGCCACTTGATAAAGAATGCATAGAAGCAAAATAACTTGAATTGTACCAGAAAATATGGTGTGAACTAGACTACACTGATGAAGCAAGAATGGTTGGAAAAACTGTGCTCAGAAGGTGATTATCACTGATGACTATCAGACTAGAAAAATATCACAGAATCATCAAGGTTGGAGGAGATCTCTAAGAACATTGAGTCCAACCATTAACCTGTCACTGCTGGAACCTCTAAACCCTAAGCCATATCCACTTGTCAGATCCAGATGCCTCTGAAACACTTCCAGAGATGATGAGGTTGGAAAAACTGTGCTCAGAAGGTGATTATCACTGATGACTATCAGACTAGAAAAATATCACAGAATCATCAAGGTTGGAGGAGATCTCTAAGAACATTGAGTCCAACCATTAACCTGTCACTGCTGGAACCTCTAAACCCTAAGCCATATCCACTTGTCAGATCCAGATGCCTCTGAAACACTTCCAGAGATGATGACTCTACCATCTCCCTGGGCAATCTATTCCAGTGCCTGAACAACCTATCACTGGATTCTAATCTGAATCTTACCTGTCTCAGTTTATGACCATTCCCTCTAGTCCTCTCCCTGCAGTCATGACATAATTTTCTCACCTTGACATTCCATGCTAAGGATCCTTCTTTGTTTTGTAGTTACACCATCAGCATCCCTATACATTTTGGTAAACACTGTTCCATCCATTCCATGTGATCCAGCTCATGAATCTTCAGGTTTCTCAGCCAACCCTGACCTTCTATGTGAGCTACTACATCTCCATCTGCCTCAGCTATGCCAGCAGCAGCATTAATCCCTTTCTCTACATCCTGTTTAGTGGGAACATCAAGAAGTGCCTCCAGCAGTGCACAAATATGGAAGTCAGGATGGCAGAACAGGGCATTGACACCACTGAAAACACTCTCAAGTCAAGTTTTTGAAAGGAGGCTCTTCTCCCAAGAAAAAAAATGCATTATCTATATGTAGATTTTGTTGGTTGCATTAGATGGGCCTGATTTTACTTCCTTCATGAAACTCCCAAGTGGCTTTATTGCTGGAATTTTGGTAGTGTCAAACTGATGTAAGAAGAGGAACTACACCACTGTTTTCAAGGTTAGAGCTCCTAGAAGAGGGATTCTCTGCAAAAATATTGTTTTCTACCATGACATTGCCTTTTTCATGACAATCTGTATGTAGATGAACCAACTGGATGGAGAAAAAAAGTAGGTTTTAAAAACCTGTAGTCCTCTGGTAGTAAGAAGGTAGAATGGCTGTGGAGAGCATTTGGGATCTGACACTGTGTGTGAAGTCATGGAAACTGTAAGTTAATGACAAAAAAGAGATGGTTACTGATGACTCAGTAGGGAGCAACTATTGATTTTTATCTTATCTACAGCTGTCTCATCTAGCACTTGCTTTTGCAGCAATTAAAGTCAGGGGAGAGATATAAAATGCCTTTTTGCAGGAAAACTACTCTTGAATTTACCTTTGTACAAAATCTTGCCAACAGAGAAGTGAATTGACAGTGTGCATCTCTGGAAATTATTAAACCTGAGTTTTGAAAAGAACTGTACATGTCAGGGATATGTCTTTGCTTCTCTTTTTTCAAAATCCCTGCTTCTGAGGCAGCTCTGAGAAGGGTGTTCAGTCCTGAAAGGTCTCAGTGCTGGTCTCACACCAAGTGGCAAGAGGAACTTGGTGTTTGCACAGGATGCACTCTCACATTTCTAGAGGGGCAGAGAATGCCTTCTTGTTGTCAACACTTGATCTACAAGGTTTCTGACAGTAGGATGTAATCAAGCAACATTAGTAGGATCTAGTCAGCTAATATAGAAAATTGGTGAAAGAAAATTCTGCTGAAAAACCTAATGTTCTTGACAGCTGTTCATTTTTGGTGTTCACCACACTGTGAGTTTATTTGCATCATGTTTCCTTCTCAGACCACTTTACCTTGTCTCAAGACATCACTTATCACTTTATTCAGTGAAGACAATATTTCCCTAGGACCAGGGGGTTTATGGCTACAGTATCAGTGTTATTCAGAGCTGATGAATCTGAAAAACTCAGGATACAGCTCCTCACTCTTGCAGTTAACTTCTGTCTTGTTGAGCCATCCCAAATGGGCCTTTTATTCGCTTATTTGCAGCATTTAGGTTGCTTGTATGGAAAAGTAAAAGGTACTAAAAGCCTTAGAAAAGAATTTTAAATAAAGTCTTTAAGCCAAAAGTTTTGTTTTTTTCCTTTTTATCTATTCTGACAATAACTCTGATTCAGCAATGCACCTGCTTCTGCCTGGACTCTTCCAACCCAGCTGATTCTATGATTCTATGATCGGGATTGGGAATATGTTTGAATATTTGGACAGGCCTATATTCTGGTCTCCTGTAGAGAAAGGAGAATACCAGAGCTATTCTCCTTGCTATTTTGTAAATCACTCCTTGAAGACAATGAAACTTTATCTTGGCTTTCTGCTATGAGGCACTTTGTGTCCTGCATGATTTGAGATGTTGAGGGGCTTTGGCCAGCTTTGCAGCCTCATGCTAAGAGAGAAAACAAGGACATTTAAACCTGCACACATCAGTTCAGTAAATTAGTTGGATAAAGCTGAAATTTGAGGAAATAAGCAGCTCACCAGATTACAAGCCATTTGTCTGACTTAAGATGTAGGAGCAAAATAGAATTCTTGCGTGTGAGCCTGGATTTCCCAATTCCTTCACATACAAACACCTCAGAGAAACATAATTTTGCAATAGGCCCCTTAGGGTAGGGAAAGGAGCACAAGTAAGGACCAGCAGCACTAAGTGTCCCAGGCAGACAATCCTTCCAGCACTTCCTCCAACCACTGTGGTTGGGGAAGTGTTTCTGGGTTGGGAATACTGTGGTGGGAAGCAGTACCAGCACTTGGCAAGGAAGGAGCTGGTGCTGGCACTTTTTTCTGGGGTCTGGAAAGGAGAAACAAGAAATTAGGGAAAGGAGCACAAGTAAGGACCAGCAGCACTAAGTGTCCCAGGCAGACAATCCTTCCAGCACTTCCTCCAACCACTGTGGTTGGGGAAGTGTTTCTGGGTTGGGAATACTGTGGTGGGAAGCAGTACCAGCACTTGGCAAGGAAGGAGCTGGTGCTGGCACTTTTTTCTGGGGTCTGGAAAGGAGAAACAAGAAATGCCTTCCCATTCTGCTCAGCCATTTTTCACTTCAGCTCCCAAAATTTATCATCTTCTCCAATTCCATCATTCATGAATCACGTCAGAGGGCAGGAGAAAGCAGATAAGACAAAGCAGAAAAATGCTATTTTTCAGTATTGAAGAATCAGAACATGGTCTGCTTGAAAACATTTTGACTAAGGAAGAGGGGAAATACCAAGAGAAAATAATTAATAACAAATGTATTCATTTAGACTTGAGGAGGGCTTCTTTCCCATTATTTTCATTGGTGGTACTTTTAACTGCTGCCATTCATTACACTAGCAGCAAAAGAGAACAAAAGGAATTTGAATAGTCTAGTAATCTGCTCTATTTAAATAAATTGGGGTAAAGTCACACACACACACAAAAAAAAACTTAGAAAAAAGGGAAATAAAAAAATGTAAGAAAAATAAATTAAATCCTGGCTTCTAGCTGGAGAGAACTAACAGTTGCACTTCTGGAACACAGGACATTTTCTCTAAAGTCTATATGATAGAGTCTAGAAATTCAGTAAGTATTAGTGGCATAAAGAAAATTGAGAGGAGAAGAAGGTCTGGATTTTGTCAGCACTGCTTTCTGCACCTTCTGATTTGTGTGGATGAGCAAAAGGATTTAACTTCTGAAATAGAGATCTAGTAGAGCTGTGTAAGCAGAAAGAGAAATTAATTTACATTTTTCCAATGATATCTCGTTGGGGATTCTGCAGCACAAGAAAGCAGTAAGGATTTGGACTCTAGGGCCTAAAACTTATAAATGTAGAGTTATGTTGAAATATTTAACCTTGCATTTTTTTCATCTGATTTTAGAGGAGAAAAATTAATTGTTGAATTGTAACAATAGATTTTTTAAAATTGTACAAGCTGTTTGGCCTTTGCTCACACGTACTTATCATAGAATCATAGAATCAACTGGGTTGGAAGAGACCTCCAAGATCATCGAGTCCAACACTAGATCATGGCACTAAGTGCCACATCCAGTCTCAGCTTGAAAACCTCCAGGGATGGTGAATCCACAGCCTCAAAGGGCAGCACATTCCAATGCCAGTGGGAATGATGGCATCAGGAAGATGAAGCAGGTAGCAAATTCCTCTTTCCTGGTGACAAGAGTGGCTCTATATTTACAGTTATTGTTATAAAAACAGGGTGAGGAGAAAATAATTGAAAGAAAGAGCTGTGATTTGTGTCTGCAACACTGTGACCAAGAAACATTTCTCAAACCAAACCATGTTACAAAGTGCTGCTCTGGTTTTACAGCACAGTATGATAAGACATAGATTCATTCTCCAACCCTCCCACAGTCCCGAGAGGAAAAGGGCGTGAAGAGCTTTTCCTGCCTCAGCCCCAAGTCCCCTCAGTGTTTGGCTGAGACCACTGAGGGCAGGACAAGACTATGGATTAGTCTCTTTCAGAGTTACAAAATTGCCACCTTGACCAGGAAATTCCCTTAGGGCAGGTGACAACTAAACCAGGTTTCATTAAAATCCTCCTCTGGAAGAGGAATAGGGACATAGATCCCCCTGGTTACTTTTTATAGCATATTATTTACACTGTATGGATTTGGCTTAGACTGTAGGCAAATGATAGATTCTACTTAGATCACGGAATCATAGAATATCTCCAATTGGAAGGCAACCACAAGGATCACCAAGTCCAACTCCTGGCCCTGCCTAGGACCTCCCCAAGAATCCCACCCTGTTCCTGAGAGCATTGTCCAGATGCTTCTTGAACTCTGTCAGGCTTGGGGCTGTGACAGCCTCCCTGGGGAGCTGTTCCAGGGCCCAAACACCTCTGGGAGAAGAAGCTTTCCCTAATATCTAAATGTTCCCCAACACAATTTCATGACATTCCCTCAGGTCCTGTCCCTGGTCACCTCACCAGAGAGCAGTGCCTGCTCCACCACTTCCCCTCTCAGGATGTTGTAGACTGTTGTGAGGTCTCCCCTTAATCTCCCTTTCTCCAGGCTGAACAAGCCAAGTGACCTCAGCTTTTCCTTGTAATTGACAGTTTGTTTACTGAGTTTTTAGCAATTTTCTTTCACAGCTAAAACTGCTCAAACACTTCAAGTGCCACCTGATGATCCAGGGTGACTAAAGAAAATACTCCGAGGTGGTATCTACTACTCTTCTGTCAGAGGTTTTTCCTCAGCCCTCGCAGGATCAGCCAAACCAGACCTGTATTCACTTCTCTATTGCCACACTTCATTAACTTCACCTCACTGTCAGGCTGAGACATATAGAACATTAGGTATTTGTACATATCTGCTGCTACTTGCTCTGCAAAGGGAGGTAAACTGAGGGTCATGATTTCTTAAATCACTCTGCCACAAATTGTGATGGTTTTTCTGAAAGCCTCCTTATTCTGTTGGAAGGCAGGAGGACTCTACAGAGAGACCTGGATAGGCTGGAGTGATGGGCTGATTCCAAGGGGGTGAGATTTAACAAGGCCAAGTGCTGCTCCAGCACTTTGGCCATACCAATCCCATGCAGAGCTCCAGGCTGGGACAGAGTGACTGGAGAGCACCAGGCAGAAAGGGACCTGGGGGTTTGGATAGACAGAAAGCTGAACAGGAGCCAGCAGTGTGCTCAGGTGGCCAAGAAGGCCAAAGGCATCCTGGGCTGGAGCAGGAACAGTGTGGTCAGCAGGACCAGGAGCTGATTCTGCCCCTGCACTCGGTGCTGGTGAGGCCACACCTTGAATCCTGTGCTCAGTTCTGGGCCCCTCAGCTCAGGAGGGATGTTGAGGTGCTGGTCCAGAGAAAAGCAGTGAGGCTGGAGGAGGGACTTGAGCACAAGTGCTATGAGAAGAGGCTGAGGGAGCTGGGGGTGTTCAGCCTGGAGAAGAGGAGGCTCAGGGGAGACCTTCTCACCCTCTGCAACTCTCTGACAGGAGGTTGGAGTCAGGTGGGGGTTGGTCTCTGCTCCCAGGCAACCAGCAGCAGGACAAGAGGGCACAGACTCAAGCTCTGCCAGGGGAGGGTTAGGTTGGATATTAGGAAGATATTTTTTCCAGAGAGAGTGCTCAGGCATTGGAATGTGCTGCCCAGGGAGGTGGTGGATTCACCATCCCTGGAGGTTTTCAAGCTGAGACTGGATGTGGCACTTAGTGCCATGGTCTAGTAACCACGGTAGGGTTGGATTGATGATCTTGGAGGTCTCTTCCAACTTGGTTGATTCTATGATTCACCCAGCATCTTTTCCATTTTCAAGTTCATTTAAACTGATCTAGATTAAATCAATGTCAAATCAAGGTTAATGTTGCAGGAAAAAAATAATTCCCACTTCAAGGAATTTCAAGATCTGCTAGAACTTCTCAATGTGCTTAAAAATAGGTGGCATACCTTTGGATAGATCTGTATAGCAACAAGGCATAAATCTAGTAACAGTGCATCCTGCTTTCTCCAAAATAGACATCTCTGTATGAACAATTCTTTTGAACTCTTGCATTGAAGACATGTTCAGCTTCAAAGAGCAAACCACTGACCTGGGTCTGCAGAAAATGTGAAGGATTTATTACACAAGTCTGCATAGCAGCCTTAACTAAGTAGATTTGAAAACTCTTTTTTCTGGAAGCCAAAACAATTAAATCTTATATGAGTAAAATCTCTATGAAAATTACAGGTGTGGAACATATCTTGTATTCAGCTGAGAAAAAGCTTGCCAATTTTATGGCAGTGATTCTTTCCTACAGTTCTGCTGCTGAGTAAAATCAAAGAAGTAAGGATTTCCTCTGGCAGCAGGAGACAAGTGTAAGATTTTAGAGCTATCTATGTCCCCTAGACATGGAGTCTCTCAGGTCTTGCCTTGGTTTAGCCTTATACCTGAAAATTAGTTCTATTTCTGCTTTTATAATACAGAAGTGGATGAAGCATTTCTGTTAAGCTTTCAGCATAAATTTATTTTATTCTGAAAGTCTATGGGAAAGCTTTGTGACTTTTTAGACAGGTAATACTAAACCTCTACTATTATCACGATTTTAAAATAAATTTTCAGTTTTCAAAAGAATAGAGGGAAATATCCAGCTGGTTTCATAAGCATAAACAAAACAAGGGCCATGGGAGAACTGGATATGGTCAGCTGAAAAGGTAACAGGATTTACCTTGAAACCCCAAAAAAGGTTTTGACCATCTATTTTCATGGCATCCCCAGTGGCATCTGAAATGCATCTGCTGCAAACATCCCTCTTTAATTATGTCTTTGGTTATTTTTAACTAGACAAACTTAACTCAGACATTCAGATCCATGGTAAAGGTTTTCTATCTTAGCTCTTTGCTCATATCCATACTTCAAGGGCACTGTAATATCTTCCCCACTTTTGATGCACCTACAGTCATAATGGAGTAACTGGTTTCTAGTCAAGATTTGAAAGGAAAAGCAGATGGTAAGAGAAAAAAGTAATGGAACATTGTATAAGAAAAAGGATGTAAACAAGGAAAAGCAGATGGTAAGAGAAAAAAAGTAATGGAACATAATATAAGAAAAAGAATGTAAAAATGAACATGCTTTTGTTCTGCAATACTCCGAAGTTAGTTATGAGATACAGTAATCCCTCTGGTTTTCAAACTGTTGTTAGTAGCTGAGGTGCACTTTATATACCTGTAATTATATTGCTCCAAAAAAACATCAGAGACCAATACATGCAGTCCCTTTCCTATTATCTTTAGAGAAGTATGTGAAAAGGGTAATTAAATTTGATGCAATTTATGTTATCCCCTTGAAACTATGAGTTACCCATGAGTCCCTTTTGCTATACTTGCCATTTTTGTTTGATCATGGTGGTGATGATGATTTTAATCCATCTATCAGTGTCCCTGTAAATTCATGGAAGGCAAAAAATTACTCTTCCAGAATTAACATTTTACGTTCTTTGATATGAGATGTCTTCTTCATGTAGTATGTCCTCACCATCTACAGTTCACCTGGGACCCTCCTTCAAGTGTGTATAGAACTGGTGGATCAATCCTACCTTTCATGTCTGCACTTCTGAGTTGTGTCAGAGTCCAGTGACTCTTCCCTTTGGAGCAGTGGACAGAGGGCTAGATCAAATTAAAGACTTTTAAGCTTAACATTAATAGCAAACAGAAGGAACCGTATTGCAGTCACAATGGCAAATATAGACAGACTTCTGTGTTCTAAAAAGTTGAAGATGAATCTGCAGCTATTAAGCCCTTTCTGCAGCAGTTTCTCCTATTACAGTCAGAGTCCCTTATCTGCTCGAAGGAACTACCACACTTTATTCCACCTTTCACGACTCTTTCAACTCACATCCCCACCTTTTCACTCCTGGAAATCCTGCCAACCATGAATGTTCCATGAACTCTCTAGCTTGCCTTATTGATGTTCTGTATTCCATAACTTAAAACTTTTTATTATTTCCACATTTCTTTTCTTATTATTATCTGGGGGAGGTTTTATATGTGTGTGTATATATAGATATGTGTGTCTTTGTGTGGGTATTTATGGCTATAAATCACTGTGCAATGACTTAGAGCAAATGTGTTCTTCAAAGACTGGAAGTGCATTCTATCTGGGAAAGGATGATGATTCTAAAATAACTGCAAGGAGCTATCCTAACATGAATAGCTGAGAAATTTTTGTCCAGCTCATTTAAGATTACCTAATAATCTAGTGATGTTTACATTATAAGAACCCTTTCTATGTAACATTGAATGCACGTTGATGTGCATAAATGAAGTAAGTTAGCTGCTTCGTTTCATAGGCAATCTGCATAGCTTTTAATACATATGTAAAAATAAGAATGTTGTATTAGAAGTTTTCTGTTGAAAATTGGACAATGTTCCCTGCTGTGTTTTGAAACTTGAGGGTATGAGAAGCCTAAATGAATTTGTATGCCACAAATATGTATCCAGACCAGTAGTTTTTGATCAGGAATCTCAAACAAATTAAACTCACTTCAAAAAGGCCATTTGATATTCATCATTTTCACAGAATCCAATGGCTTGCAAATGAAACTGAACTTTGAAAGACCTAGAAAAATAGATAAGTTTGGTAAAAAAACCCACTAAGCACAAGAAGCCAAAGTCCAGCTACAATAATGATGAATAGCCTGCATGAATTTCAGAAGACACAGCTGGTAATTATTTCAGACTTTATGGAAGCAATTTTTCATGTACAGACAAGATTTTGGCAAGGCTTGTTTCTCAATAAAGTGAGTTGGACTGCAGATGCAACAGGAAAATCGTAAGTTAGATGAACGTTTTGCAAAGCATGAACAAGATGTGGCAAAATTGGTATGGAATGTCAATAATGATCCCCCAATGAGTTATCAATGATAGAGTCTGATGAAAAGTAAGAATTTAACAGCAGCAAGTAGTTGTTCCTGAGTTACAAACCAGGTTCTAGGTAACAAATCCTCCTGTTTAGCAACACATTGAAAGACTTATTCAAAACCAAATCAAGTGGATTTTAATGGGCTGTCAGAGACTAGCTGTTTATTTAAAAAACATGAATAATTCCACTAATCACAGCTAGACAACTCTCATTATGCCCTTAGTACTAATTTTAAAGAGAGTCTCAGTCTCATCGTGTGCCTACTGATTGCTGAAACCTTATAAAATGTCTTACACCATGAAAGATCAATAACTATACTTCGGCATAAATCTGTCATTTTAACTGAATTATTACCATTTAAGGCTTATTTCCATAAAGGAAATATCTGGAACTTCTGTAAAAATCAGACCAGCTGATTTTATCTGCTATATTTAAATGATACATTTAAATCTGATGTATTTAAATGGAGATAAATCCTCTGTATCATTGAAGAACTGAGCAAGAGAAAAAAATATTCTTCTCTTTCATGTAATTTTAAGTCAGGGATAGTTGGCAAGTTTAACCCATTCTGTTGTGCATCTTTCTCCAACTGCCTGAGCTACTGATCCTCTTTTGAAGCAAATCCTGAACTGTTGGAGTTTGCTGCCTGACATGATAAGTCAAACAGACCAGAGACTGTTTTACTAACAGATGTCCATGCAGAGGTGGTAGAGTTTAGCTGAAGGTGACAATTTTGCCCCCCAGCTCTGTGTGAATCATCTTGGCAACAGCTTATATAATCACTTCTTTACCATTATGGGAAGAGCAGTGAAAGTGTCTATTGTCTATCCTACCATATCCAAAACACCATCTTGGCTTCCAGTGATGTCAAAACTATCACATGAGGGACTGGAGGTTTACAGAGCTGTATAAAAAGTCTGTCCTAATGCCATGGTCCCACAGTACAGAACTAAGGTCCAAGACCAAAAATAAAAAGGTTTGCTCTTGTTCTCTGGCAAAACTTACCTGTTGAAGTGTGGGTTTATGTCTTTGATAATTACATCAAGTTGACCAGACAGCAGGCAAGCTGCAGGCTGTTGGTGCCATTATCAAAGTAGTTTCCTTAAGGGTTTCTTGAAAACAAAAAATCCAAAGGGGGCAACAAGGCTGGTGAAAGGCCTTGAGGGAAAGCAATATGAGGAGCAGCTGAGGTCACCTGATCTGTTCAGCCTGGAGAAGGGGAGAATGAGGGGAGACCTCATCACTGCATACAACTTCTTCACAGAAGGAAGCGAAGGGGCAGGAACAGATCTCTTCTCTCTGGCAACCAGTGACAGGACCTGAGGCAATGGTCTGAAGTTGTGTCAGGGGAGGTTTAGGTTGGAAATTAGAAAACGGTTCTTCCCCCAGAGGGTGCTTGGGCACTGGAACAGCTCCCCAGGGAAGTTGTCACAGCACCAAGCCTGACAGAGTCCAAGAAAAACTTGGACAATGCTCTGAGGCACATCTTGTGACTCTCAGCAATGCCCTGTGCAGAACCAGGAGTTGGACTAGATGATCCTCAAGAGTCCCTTCCAACTCTGATTGTTCTGTGATTCTGTGAAAAATGTACCTCAAATGATAACTGTCATTCAGAAAATGGGATTGCTAGTGCTAGTTCTGCTTATTCCTAAGGCTACCAAATTTATTGTGCATGCTGGGAAAAAAATGCATCATGACTGTTCAGTGGACCTAGTGGTTTCCAAAAACAATAGATCAATGCAGAAGTATGACACAATTCTGTACATATACAGCACATGTTGCATTTCCCGCTCATAATGGATTAATTATGCACACACAGCAAAGCAGTATTAGTACTTGTGCTTTGCAGGCAGTCTCTGGGCATGCAGTAAATCTGGTGCTTGAAAATGGACTCTGCCTTTGCAAAATATCTTGTACATATGTATAATAGTAATATGATGGGAGAGGTATAAGGGAAGCTAAGGAATATAATTGAGTAAATGACACTGCAGGAACAAACAAACCTAGCTTGTCACTGGGTCCCCAAAATTATATCCAAGAGGTGAAGTTCTCTGGCTGAATTAAGTGTGCTCATAGTCTTCACATGGTCTGCTTTTTGGAGGCTGCCTTTATTTATCACTTACAATGGCCAAGCACAAGCTGCTTGGTGCAGTGAGTAAAGTGCAGGGCAGATTTATGACATTAGAATTCCTGCACTTAAACAAACCAAAACCCTCTTCTCTTAGAGTCACAATTGTAGGGATGAGAAGACACACTGTCTTTATTTTGGGGAGCTCCCCCTTCTTGTCATGGTTTCTGAAACTAATGCTAGATAACATGGGACAATCCAGAAAATTCATATACTTGCAGTGAAAATAGAAAGCCAGCCTGAAAAGGTGGAGGGCAAGAGAGACCTCACTCCACACCAGTGTGTGTGAACAAACAAATGCTGTCCTCCTCCTAATACAACATCTCCAAAACGGAGGAACTTTCTCTCTGTGCATTTCTGAAGCATATTCATCTGAAATGAACCTGGGCATTTGGGTTACTTCAACCAACATGCTCAGCTAGTCTTCCCTCTGCAGTGCAGGGTCCCATGGCCAAGAGGAAAAGGAATGGCATGTGTTTACATTCACAGAGGCTCAAATATCCCACTGATTTGACATGCATATGGATTATACATTACCCCGGATATTTATTTTTTTTACAGATATAGGTTTTTCAAACTCCTATATAATTTGCTAGCTGACTTTCTATAGGTTTTAGATGCATGATATCAGCTGGTTATGTGTTATAAGAGTATGACCTATTTTTTATTCATATGCCATCTAATAGATCAGTGTCAGGTGTATTCAGAGGAAAATGTTCCTAGAAGCATTAGAAATATCTGATGGAATTTTGTTATGAGTTCACCATGACTGGAAGCACAGATGCTGCAGTCATATTTTGACACACAATATTCCCTCCAACACGTTGTAAAAAAGCTGCCATTAGAAAAACAAACATTTTTCTTTATGCGATCTCAATGTTTAGTATCTTACTGGCAATCACCTCACAGACCTCTGCCTAGCAGGGCATGCTCATCACCAGAATCCTCTGTGTAACAGCCAAGCTATGTGAGCTCTTTAGCACACTCCCCAAACTATCTGCCAGGAGAGTTTCCTTTGGATGATTTATCATGACAGCAGCTATTTCTCCTACTATTGCCAGCCTTGTGACTTGATCATCAAAAGATTTTACGTACTTCCCATCCTCCACTTCCAGACATTAAAAATATCTTCAGATTGGTAAAGAGATAAGTATTTAAATACTGTGTGAAAAAGGAAAATATCTACTTCCAATAAGTAATGATAATGAGACAGAGAAGCTGGAAGTAGCAGTTGTTATACCAGAGCATAGGATATCGGACTGTCCTTATTGAAATACCATAAGGAATAGCAAGAACAGAGTGTTCTGCTCTGTATGGTTAAAAAAATTACACATATACACAGGGAAAAACCAAAATTATTTGAACATTTCTAAAGGGACAGAGTTTTCATACTGGACTTGGCAGTGCTAAGTAAACTGTTGGACTCGAAGATCTTGGGCAATTCTGTAATTCCAAGTAATTTCCACGTGTCTTCTCTTGGTAGATTGTTCAAATAGTGATCAATTTTGCTACGACATTTTCTGCAGTTCCTAATGAGGACAACGTTAGAAGGTGTTTTATCATCTTCTTGTTCATGAGTACATCAAATTCTTCTCTCTACATACAGAGCAAGAACAGTGATTAAACAATTCTGCACTTTGAGCCTTATCATTAACTAGAATTTCCTTTATTTCTGGGCTTTTTAAAATGCTTCAAGCCTTTCTCTTCTTTCTTTTTGGTCCTATAAGCCATTGGTTTAGGGTATTTTTTCCCAAGATCCATAGTTTCCTGTAGCCAAAACCAGAACTATATATTGTGAAAAGCATTTGTATAGTTGTTCTGGTTCTTACAGTATGTCTTTAACCACCTGCTGTTGATCAGTGGAAGAGTACTGGACAATGTGAGCCTTTATCTGAATCAAAACAACCATATTTATTGTCTGTTACATTCTTAGCAATTTTGTGCATATCAAACCTACTAAATTACAAAGTCTTCTGTTGATTTCCCCTAATTTTGGTTGTGGTACATGGATTTCTATTCAAATGTATGTCCAACTCATTTTATTGATGGTCTTATTGTCATAGCTGTCTTCTTTCCCACAGGAGCTACAAGATAATACAGAAAGTTTTTGCTGTTTTATATAAATGTTTCCCATTTCACATGGTTGAGAGTTTGCAATGGTATCAATCTGCAAATTTTCATATACAAGAGAAAATCAGTTAAATGAATTGTGAGTGGGAGGGACTATGTAAATCTCCTCCGTCTTCTCAGATCCCTTTAGGTATCCTACACTTCACTTAGGGGTGGGGAGGTTCATTACTGCCTGGAGTGCTGCATTTATACTGAAGGCATAAACCTTTCTCCCCACTTGAAGGGGAATTGGTCTGTGCTGGTTTGAGCTGAAGTAGAGTTAACTTTCTTCACAGTGGCTAATATGGGGCTGTTTTTGGGGTTTGTGCAGGACACAGAGGTGATAAATCAGAGATGTTTTTGTTGTTGCTGAGCAGAGCTCACACAGAGCCAAGGCCTTTACTGCTTTCTGTACTGCCACACTGGGAAGGAAGTTGGGGATTCATGGGAGACAGGGAGGAGACACAGCTGGGACAGGTGACCCAAATTGACCAAAGGGATATTCCATACCGTGGGACATCATGTGCAGTATATAAGGTGGGAGGAAGAAGGAGGAAGGGGGAACATCTGGAGTGATGGCATTTGTCTTCCCAAGGAACCGTTACATGTGATGGGCCCTGCTCTCCTGGAGATGGCTGAACACCTCCTGTCTTTGGGAAGCAGTGAATTAATTCCTTGTTTTGCTATGCTTGTGTGTGCAGCTTTTGCTTTCTCTATTAAACTGTCTTTATCTCAACCCAAGAGTTTTTGTAGCTTTTACCCTTCTGATTCGCTCCCCCATCCCTTTGGTGGGGGAGTGAGTGAGTGGCTGTGTGGTTCTTGGCTGCTGCTGGGGTTAAACCACAACAGGTCTAATTTTATATTGTAATTGCTCCTTGATGAAACATTTTAAGAGATCTCACAACGACTCAATAGAAATAGCCTGTTTACTTCTGACACAGAAATTCACAAACACACCACTTGCAACACACCCACAGACCCTTTTTCTCCAAATTCCATTGTTAAAAGATCTGACAATCTCACAAACACACCACTTGCAACACACCCGCAGACCCTTTTTCTCCAATTTCCATTGTTAAAAGAAGATCTGACAATGATCAGCCTTGTGATGCTCTGTGAAGATCCTGAATATGCTGCTTACACAGTCAGACTGAGCTAGGTGCCTGTATATTCCCACTTCTATGTCTGTCCCATTTAACTTTGTCTTTCAAGTTAGATACTGGAGATGCTCTGTGAAGATCCTGAATATGCTACTTACACAGTCAGAATGAGCTAGGTGCTCTGTATATTCCCATTTCTATGTCTGTCCCATTTAACTTTGCCTTTCAAGTGAGATACTGGTGCACAACTAGGTAAGAAGAGGAAGCTGGTTTGGATACACACACAGGTTTGTTGGCTGATTGCTTCTGTTTCATGTCTTCTCCATTTAGCCTCTGTGTGAACCAACATCTGTGTCCTAAACACATCATCATTGTAAGAGAGGCCTTTTTCAGCCATTAGAGGCATAAAAGGTAAAAGCAGGAGCAGTGGTACTTTTCCATTCTAAAAGTTTTTCCACAATGGTTTCAACTTCCCAGCTTGGAACTCAAACACTTGTCAAGGAACCAAGATCCAGAATCAGTTCTTCCTACAACCTGTGGGGTCACAAGACATCTAAAAGAGTGCCTTAACTGTCAGGCAATGCTCTCTGTGTTAAAGATTCTCCATCCTTCATATTGAATCTGTGTCACTACACAATAAAAAGTCAGAATTCATTAGGCCAGGGTGGTCTGGCCTCTGTATAAATATAAGGCATTATTTCTTCTTCCAGATGTCCTTTAAAAAAATTGACTGAAATCACATTTTGCAGGGGATCTTGTTTTGGTGTCAGGTCTGCAGTTTGTTCTGTAAACAAGACCTACAGGGGACCAAGTGAAGATAGTCTGGATTTAAACCGTAATTTGGTTAATAATGTCTGAATTATTATTAACTGTGGATTTGAACCAACACTGGGTTATTTGGACTGAGGTGTTCAGAGGTGCAACCATAATTTCAGTAACAAAGTGAAGAGTTTGGATGTTTCAGTGCTCTAAGGGTAGGCAGCAGCTCAAAAGGCCATGGGGATTTTTGGGGTTTTCTTCCTGAGTTTCGGACTTGGGTTCACCCAAATCTCACTTCAAGGGGGATTCAATAAGGGACAGGATTTGAACTGCTTTAGTCGTGGATTAGGTTGAATTTGGGTGCCTAAATCCAGGATAGCAACCCAGCAAGTCTCATGCCTCATATACCAGTGAAAGTTAATGGGACAAGCCTCAAGATCAGAAAATATTTGTCTGCATACAGTAATCATAACTGATAACACTTGAGGGAGCTGAGAGAAGGCATTAAGTGTGACTCACGGCAGTGAGCCACTAGGCAGGCTGAAAGATGTGAGAGGAAAGCCATTTTGGAATCACGGTCTTGTCACTTTTAATTCTGTTCTTTCCTTTCACTAAATTAGTATGAATGTTCATTTCATGATTTCTCTGACTCATTTTTTCTTGTATGCTTTTACTCCAGATTTTATCTGTGTCATATTCCATTTTTCATGCTCCTTTTTGCTCTTCTCTAATTTACATTCATTTGCCTAGCAATATAACAACTGCCTTTCACAGTGCTGGCACATGTGGGTTTATTTCTTTCTTAGAAAGCTGTATAATGGACTTCTAAATTTCCATTTTAAAGCTTGCAATATTTCTAACAGAAATAAATATGACTCACCAGCAAAATGTCTTAGCAGGTCTGGAATACTGACAAGAGATCCACTTCCAGGGATTGGATTATTGTTTAGTTCCACACAATATGCAAACTTTTAAGGCTCTGAATGTGTTACAAGAGTTCATGTTTTGTTGGGGAAAATGAACACATTTATCCCATTCCTTGGACAAATTAAAGCAATATATTGCTGGAAAGTACAAAAGCATTACAAGCTTTTACAACACATTTGGTCTTGCCAACATCATTAAAACAGCATCATGCAGTTAGACTGCAAGTATACAGGGTCCAGTGACAAAAATGAAAACAAAACCCCAATAGGATTCTTACAGCACCAGAAGTCTAGCACAGAGTATAATTTGCATCATCAGCCTTAGCCTGTGACCCAACGTTCGTGCTGGTTTACTGGAGTGTGTTATGTGAGTGAAGTGCTCCATCTGCTGCATACCCTGCCAGGCACTTTGCACTGTGTCACACACCCCTCAGGGCTCCAGCACTCTTTACTAGCTGCATTTGCAAGCACAAAACCTGCAAGTGCTCTGAGCCACCTGGTGTTCAGCCAAAAAAACTAAGCCAAAAAAACATTTGTCAAAAAAAAAGGCACACAGATGACTGGGTTGCTTGTCATGTGTAGGGAGCTCCTGCAATGCTCTGCAGTTAGCAAACAGGAGCTTGGGAGCATCACCAGTCTGGATGATGGAG
Source organism: Acanthisitta chloris (assembly GCF_000695815.1). NCBI lineage: Eukaryota > Metazoa > Chordata > Aves > Passeriformes > Acanthisittidae > Acanthisitta > Acanthisitta chloris. The sequence goes on along the minus strand of NW_008659715.1, from coordinate 14,759 downwards.
ATATTTTCCCATTAACTATTGAAACATGATGGCAATGTGCAGTGGTTTGGACATGCTTATGCACAGGGAACTATTTTCCCACCAGATATCATTGCATCATCCAGCACACCAGGTGTGTGACAACCCAAAATCCAATTGGCAGTTGATCTCCGTGGAAGTTCGGGAGGTTGCATCCTGGAAGTATTTTTTCTTTATATTTTTTTATAGTTCTTTGCATTTAGATCTAATAGATATTTCAAGGTAGATCACTTGCCTGGATTTATTCTGAGATTTGTATTTCTACATTAGCGATTTCAGGACTAGCAACTTTTGCCTTTGTCACTTCAGGCTCTGCTACATTGTCCCCTCTGAACTGGCCTTGGTTACCTTGCAAACACATTCATTTGGTCTGTATAGAAGGAGATGTTTCACCTTTGCAGTATGAACTGGTTTTCTCATTTTATAAAAACTCCAACAAACTACTATCCCTTCAAAGATATAACTGCAGTATCAAAAGCTTAAGAAAAACATTATTTCCATTAAAGTTAAAACTGTGATAAAATAGCAGTATTTCATACTGGAAATAAAAGATGCATTTTGTGCTTTGTGGTCATATCGAGGCTTGGGAAATATGACCTACTTAATAAGGCCAGAACTGGCAGTGCCAGCTGGTTATTCCATATTTCTAAGGTTTTTTTTGTTTGATAAATACTAGGTGATGCCTAAAACATGAGCTGAGCAAGTAGTTGCCACTGCCGAAGGCTCATTTTTTTCAGCTTATGAGAAAGAATTGTGACTTTGAAAATAACTGGTGCATTTTTTTCATGAGCCTAGGTAAAGTAGAGTTTATGTTTAGAAAGTCCTTGCTGTGGTTATGCTTACCTTTGTTGCACAGTTTTAAACTAAGAGAGGAGAGATTTAGATTAGATATTTGGAAGAAATTGTCTACTTAGAAGTTGGTGAGGCACTGGAATAAATTGCCCAAAGAGGCTGTAGATGTCCCATGCCTGGAAGTTTTCAAGGTCAGGTTGGATGGGGCCCTGAGCAACCTAATCTAGTGGGTGGCATCTCTGTCCATGCTGGGGTGGGATGGGGGGTGGCAGGAGTTGGGGGAGTGCAATGGTTTGAACTAGATGATCTTTAAGTTCCCTTCTAACCCAAGCCATTCTATGATTCCATAATTCTATGATTTCCCTTTGTATCCTGGACAAATGCACACAAAACAGACCTCTTTTAAGTCTTCTGTCTTTTGAGAACTTAGAGGGATCAGAAATACACAGGATGCCAGGTAGTATCCAGACAGAGGAACTGCTTACAAGCCAGAAAGACTGAAAGAACTGGATCAGGAAAACCTAAATAGAAGACTCTCACGAGGTCTAGATAGGAATCTCCTGGAAATTGTGACAGGATCCCAGAGAAACTCCTTCTATGTACAGTCTCCTACCTTTCTGCCAGACCTGTGGTCTGCAAAACACCAAAGCATTTTGGTTCCCCACTGTGAGTGCAGCATGGCTTCACTGCTGTGACTGAGATGATGTGCTGCTCTCTGCAGAGCAAATCCTGCTCAAATTGGCTGATCTTGTTACACCTCTCCAGTGACTTCAATAAAAATATATTGAGTAGAACTGACCTAGTGCCCTAAGGGTTTTTGCTGGGCCTGTCACAGTATTGACAAGAGAGGTTTGAGGTTACCTGTGTAATATAAGCAACTCTGATCTGGATGCTGAGGATAGAGGAGCTAGCCAAGTTTTGGATGTGTCTTTGACAAGGAACATGGTTGCAGAGAGCAGTGATGAATATTCCCCTTAGAGACAGCAGTCTGTGGTATTGTGTTCTACTCATGTTTGATATACAATAAATCAGATATAGGGAGAAGCCACTACAGAACAGCCTGGCTGGAAATCTAGGACTCTCACTTTTCTCCCACACCACAGATTGCACTTCATCCCCTCTCCCTCTCACACAGACGTTACCAGCTTCCAACAGGCTTTGACTCCTCTCTCCTGTGCCTGTACATCCTAAGAACCTGCAAGCTGTCACTTCCAAATGGCTTAGCAGGATAACCAGCAGGCTTCTTCATCCCCACCAGAGAGTTCATGTGGGCAGCCAGCTGGCCTGCTTTCCTCGTCAGGCTTCAGAAAGGGGTGGGAATTTCAGATATGTTTAGCAGCACAGGAAATATCTGTACATTATTTGTCCACCCTAAAAGTGATTTTCCCCTCTACATGCTATACTTTTAGATTCAGCAGCAAGATCCAAGTGATACTGACAAATAAGTTATTCTGGGGCTAAATAAACCCCAGAATATATCACATTATTGTGAATTCACCACAGGGAAACAACTGGTTGGAAATTAAAATAAACCCCAGAATATATCACATTATAGTGAATTCACCACAGTGAAACAACTGGTTGGAAATTTCTCAGAGCTTTTCTTGGAGAGCAGTAGTCCAAACCTGAGGGAAACATAGGGTACATCTTTTCAGAAACTCAGACTCATTTTAACTGAGATTTTAACAATTTGACTGAAAGATTCCTGTATCACTGTGAACCACTCAGTAGGTCTGTAACAGCCTGGGACTACCAGACATGAGTTTTCTGCTTCCTGAATTCATAAATCAGACAGAGAACAAGACCTAAATCTAGATCTCAGCTCACAGGTGTTATTAATCTCATATTTGTATAAACTACATGTTTTTTGAGGGTCCTACTGTAACATTAGCATGACCCAACAGTTCTTCTTGTTATCTCCCCATAAAGCTTTGGCTTGATTCAGACTCCTACTTGGAGGAAGATACTATGAAAAAACAAAACCTACACATAAAATAGTGATAACTAAGAAACTAAATAAATAATATACAAGCTACTGGGCACCAAACTGTCCATATGCATATATGTCCATAACATATACAGTTGTGCCTGTCCTGCAGGGAACACAGATGTGAGCTGATTGTTCTGAAGCCATAAATATTTCATGAAACAAAGACTTGTAGGAAAAAGAATAGTCCACTGATTCAGCTGGAGGGAAAGAAACCAACAAAACAAGGCAGAGAAGTATTTGGATATGGAAGCTTTCCTTCAGATTTGAACATCTTTTCTCTGTTTGAGTACAATTTTGTCATATCCAGTAAGCATCCTCAGGGAAGCCTGAAGTATCTGAGAACCACAACCCCAGCACTGCATTCCTTGTATTTAACTGGGTTTGATCACAGCACTATTAAAGTCAAACAGCCACACAACTCATGAATGGAATTAATTCTTGCCTTGTTCAATAGTGGTACAGCTCTATCCTTCACTATACAGTAGAGATTGCTGTATTTCTGGATCTATAAGCTTCAGATAAAATCTTCAGATGTTCAAGAGCCATACAACACCACGTGCTTCAGAGAGAGGGAAATCTGGACATACTTGACACACACTGGAGCAAAGGTGTCCCATGGCACCTCAGTGTAATGGGATTGGAACAAGGAAGTCATCTCATCTCTCCTGCAGATAAGCCAGAAACTCAGGCACAGAAGCTGTACTTCCATTACTCAGGACCAACATATTTGTCACCCACACTTAACACAGCAGCCCTGGGGATCCCTGGGTTTGTTCACCCACCAAATGAAGCCTTGTTGGAAGCAATCCTTTCCCAGAAATGGCTACACTGTGCCTTATGAAGGGACACCTGGAATACTGCACACAGTCCTCAGCATAAGAAGGACGTGGAACTGATGGAGCAAGTCCAGAGGAGGCCACAAAGCTGCTAAGAGGGCTGGAGCATCTCCCCTATGAGGACAGGCTGAGGAAGTTGGGGCTGTTCAGCCTGGAGAAGGGAAGGTTATGTGGAGGCCTCATAGCAACCTTCCAGTATCTGAAGGTCCTACAAGGGAGCCAGAGAGGCACACTTTGTTAGGAACTGCTGTGACAGGATAAGGGGTAACAGATTCAAATTAAAAGAGAGGAAATTTAGGTTAGATATTAGGGAAAAGTGTTTTCCTATGAAACAGATGAAACACTTGCACAGGTTGCCCAGGGAGGTTGTGGATGCCCCAACCCTGGCAGTGTTCAAAGCCAGGTTGGTTGGGGTCTTGAGCAACCTGGTCTAGTGGGAAATGTCCCTGCCCAGGACAAGGGTTTGGGACTAGATGATCTATAAGGTCCATTCCAATCCCTAAAATTCTGCAATTCTACGATTAGGACTTGGGAATTTTTCTGCAGCCAGTGGGGCTGGGAACGTGTATGTTGTAACTTAAGATGCAAGTAGGTGGAAGTTAGTGATATTGATGCTATTTGTCTACTTTGGATGTTTGGGAGAGGTGAAATGGAGAGAGAGTACAAGACAGCAGTCACAAGAAAGCTTCTGAAGAACAGTGACTGTGATTCAATTTAAGGTGAAAACACCTAAGGTTATGTTTCCACATTTAGATATCCATGTGTGATTCGACTCACATCAAAATCTGCAGATAAATGACCAACAGCATTTAACAGTAATCAGGGAAGAATTCAGCTGACCACCTACTAAGTATCTTAACCTGAGATTAGACCTCACACAATGAATTCAGGAAAATATGGAATTTGTTGACAGTGCTAAAAAGCTTTTACATAATACCTCCAGGGACCAGGACCTCACAGCATTAAAATGCAATAGTAATCACCATTCCTGAGAAAATACAGATCACGCTCTTTGTCTATCTCCTGTTGACAAAAGTCCTGTGACAGGAGCAGAAAAAGATACACAATCTTTCCTAGAGGGATCTGAAAAGCTGGCAATATTCCCAGAGAACAGAGACAGCATTGCATGGACATGTGTGCCGTGCAGCAGAGGGTCCCAAGGGATGCTCTTGAGGCAAGAGGCCCTGCACAGCCTTGAAGGTCATCCCATATTTGAAGCAACATGAAGCATAGAACCTGCTACAAATCCCATAGTAATCCTTTCACTTTCATGGATTTGACATGCCATTGCCATCATTGTCCTGTTTCTGCACACTTCACCATGCCTTCTCCCACCCACTCATGCCTCCCAGGAAATACAAGGCTGCATGAATTTGCAGGCTCACACTTTGTGCAAGGAACTCAGATATTTAATATGCAGCTTGCAGTCATTTCTTCCAACTTCAATAGCCATCTGGAGAAAGGTTTTGAAGCTCACTGACATGCTGAAGAAGTGGACCTGATTGAGAAATGATGTTCAACAGCTGCCAAAGTGGAGCGGGATTGGAGCTGAAGGTTTTCACCGATGGCTCCCTCATTGCCCCACAGTGCTACTAGCAACTAAAAATATGTCAGAACCTACAGATCGTGCCCAGTTTGCATTTCATAAATTAAAACGTATCAGCTGTTTCTTAACATTTTATTTTCAGTCTTCTTTTGGTCATAATTTGGCCTAAGGACTACATCTGTGATGAATTCCTTGTAACAGAACCTTGCCATTTGGACTACAGTTGTCATCAAAATATTCTAGTGTGCTCACACAGGCTGAGAGAAATGTATTTTTAAAAATATTCTATCACTCAAAAATTAGTTTAAAAAAATCACTATTGCTTGCTGAGTTGAAAAATAGTCTGTATTGAAATTCAGTTTCTGCATTGTTCTGGTTAAAAATGTCTGTGTGTCTGTGTGTGTACATATAAATACAAGCACAGCCACACAATAGCAGTGATATGTATAGGCAATAAGTGTACCTATGTAATATTGTTTTCCAAAATGCAATGTCTCCCCAATTTTTATATTACATAGCAGCTTGAAAACAACTCCAAGTGTTTATTTTCAAGCATTTTTTTAACAAATCTGATTTCTATTTTAATTTTGCCATCATAGAATCATAGAATTTTAGTGGCTGGAATGGACATTATAGATCATCTAGTCCCAGTCCCCTGCCATGGGCAGGGTTACCTCCCTACTAGACCAGGTCTCTCAAATCTGCATCCAACTTGGCTCTGAACACTATCAGGATTGGAGCATCTGCTACCTTCTTGGGCAACCAGTTCCAGTGTTTCATGACCAAGATCAAGTGTTGCTTTTGTCAGGCAGAGCTGTATGCTTGGTGTTATAAAAGGTGGTAATACAGGTGCAAGGTTCTTGAGAGAGGTTTTCACAAAAACTTTGAAGTCTGTCATCTTCCCTCCAAACACCCCTTTGCCTTTCACAGCTCTATGCTGGGCCATGTGCATACCATTCTGCCCAGACTGCTGAGAATGGTGACCCACCAAGGCCAGCACCTCAGGAAAACCTCCACTTCCAGGAGCTGCTGCCTAGTTCTGCTTCAGATGAGGAGTTGCAGGCAGGGCAAGGAAGCTACATGAAATGGAGGTGGACAAATTAGAATATAATCACTGCCGAGTGTCTAGTGCGTTTCAGGAGGGCTGTCCTCATGGAAAATGAATAACCAGGGCTGTCAGGAGATCAAAGGAGAGCATTAAAGCCAAACAACGATGGTTGTGACATTACTGTCTAACAGACCACAGGCCCAAGCCACCCATTGTGGTGTCCCCGTTGGCTGTGATCATACTGACACAAACTTGGGAGCTGTGGTCGGTGTAAAATGTTGGGGTGAGGCCGTTGCTTTGCCTGTTGTTCAGCTTTCTTACCATTCCCCCCACCCCCAACCCATGTTTTCCCTGCATGTCTGTGCCACAAGAGACCCAAAAAGCCCATGAGTTTTCTCAGTCCCTTTCTTCCAATCCCCCATCCCTGTCCCCCTTGGGGAAAGGCAGGGTATGAGTGAGAGGCTGTGTGGGGGTTTGGCTGCCAGCCAGGGCCAACCCAACACACACTAGAGTGGAGGTTCCAGAAGTTTGATCGACTGATCCCAATAGGATTTCAGGTATTGCCATTCCTCCTCCAGGTGTAAACAGGCAAGTCAGCCAGCAAATACTAGTTTTTGCTTTTCTAATTGCTCCTTCAGTGTGTCAGCACTTCACTCATATTCGTCTGTGGAGACTCATAATGAAGTGCCAAAGCAAACACAGCAGAAGGGCTGAGAACTGACATCTGCCCAAGCACAGTTCTTCAGCCACCTACCACAATACCTATGCAGAACAAGGAGTATGAGCTCAGACTCAGCAAGTGAAAATGAGGCAAGATTTGTTTCTTTTTCTTCAGATGACAGATGTCCCAGTACCAGTGACAGTAGTGGAATGGGACAGCTTAATCCCATTGTTCCAGGGGTATGTTTACACTGCAGAGTAGCTCTGTGATGCCTGTGCTAGGTCTTCACAAACTAGTTCAGACAGTAGTTCAGAGCTCTTGAGTTGTGACTAAAAGGCTTGAAGGATAGATTAGCCACATGGAGCTCTTTGTTGTGCCTGTGCTTACTTGCAAATGACTACAGCTTTATTGCATAATTTTTCAAAGACTTCATGCTGACAGTGCTTTTCACAGGGAAGTCAGGCCCCACATAAGCACAAGTGAGAAGGAAAAGACAAGGAGATCTAGGCCCCAGGGCACTTTCTAGTAAGCAATACCAGAAAAACTTCTCTGAGGAGTCACAGGATCACAGAACGGGTCAGGTTGGAAGGGACCACAGTGGGTCATCTGGTCCAACCTCCCTGCTCAAGCAGAACCATCCTAGAGCACATTGCACAGAATTATGTCCAGATGGCTCTTGAACATCTCCAGGAAGGGAGGTGTACCTGGGAAGCATCCTTCCCTTTAAGGAAACCCATGGCAAGAGAGACCAGTTTGTCTCTTCCAGCCCCCATCCACTCTACTAGCCATTGCACAGCATTTTTCATACTTTGACAGCTTTGATGCTGTCATGTGCTGGTATGCACAGTTGTCCATAGGTAATAGCCACCACTTAGCCAAGGAATCTCACACTATTTACCAGTACATCAGAAAAAGTGACCTATATTTTTCTCAGCCTTTATGACCTTCTGAGAGTTAAATTATTTTACTTTCTAAATGAGAAAGAAGATAATGCATGTGAAGAAGTTACAGCCTCCTCAGGAATACTTGTCTGAGATGTGGAAAGCCTAGGTAGAGTTTTCCTCTTTTGATGTCTTGACTCCTCAGCTAAGTTGTGCCAGCACTTTCCTGTGGTTTTCACTGAGGTTCAAACTATTTCCCCTCTTCACTGATGCATCTTCCTTCCTGCAAGAAGTCACTGCTCACCATCTTTAAACAACTGATTTTTCTCAGTTTCTCATTGGCCCAGTGGATGTTTAACATTTTGTTACAAGCTATTTTTATTACAGCTCCCAGAGGAGGAATTAGGTAGTATCCCCTCAGGGCTTCTATGTAGGTGTGTTGGGCTCAAATCTGAGTCAGGGGAGAGACTGTCTGGGCATCCTGGTGTTGTTCTGTGAGATATCCATCCTGGCACTGAAACTGCTTCCCAGTGAACATCATCACAACCACAGTATTCCTGTACAACTTTGAGTTTTTAAAAGGAATAAATCCCAACCAAGTGCCTCTGCTATGCACTTCCACCTTTCTGGCCTTTAATAACTCTTTGCAGCTGAGAACTGATTTGGAAACCTGATGGCAGACAGAATTGCTTAGCTGGATGCATGCTGAACTGCAGCTTCCATTTTTTGGTCAAGCTCTCATTTATCCTCATAGTCTCTGAAGTTACTGATTCTTTGAGCCTTGACTGCTATTCCACATAAGCAGTGTTTTATGTACAGTCAACTTCTTTATTGCATAATAACAGTAACATCTGAAAGCTTTAAATATATTCTTACATTTTCATGATAGCAAGGAAAGATTTATGAGCAGAGTAAATATCTTTTATTGGACTACTGATGTAGTTGGAAAAACGTAGCTTGTGTTTGGGCACATTTGAAACAGAAGCTGCAAAATTGTGGATTGATGTTTGCCATTTCTTCTGGTCCTGAGGCAGATAATGGATGCCTGAAGTCTTGCCTGGTTTTCCAGCTGTGCACGTAAAGTATTAAGTCCCTTTGACTCTTACTTTGAATCCACCCTTAGATCACCATGGCTACATTAGACAACTATTTTAGAATGTTATCAAATTCATTATAAAGTGGAATAGCTACATACTTGATGACCTTGTCTTTGAATTGTCATATTGCATTGCCTTACATTATTGTTTTTGAGTAATACCTTACCTCAAAAGCCTTTCTAACCAGTCTCTGCAGATATACTATCTTTGATGGTGTTCTCTAAGTTGTATTTTTAGTTTTATACTCATAAAATCTGTTCACTTGCTTTTCGGTCCCTTCTGTGAAATTTTCTCCTTAAAGAGAAGGAAAATGCACCACCATCTGTGGCATAATTTGTAGCTTCTTATTTGAGGCAGACTGTTCAGAAGGAAGTAAATCTTTCCACATTTTAGAGAGCTTGTGAGGGAAGGAATTTATCCACATTTAGCAGACACTGGGGTAAGTACATTCTTCTGGAAGCCGCAGGTTTTGGGGGCAATAAATCCTTCCACTGCTATTAGACAGGAGGCAATAAATCCTTTGATCTCTACCACACTCAATGATTTTACTCCACTCAGAATGTACATTTCATTGAGGTACTGTCTTCATTTTCCCATTTTCCTGGGATTAATTTATCCTTCTTTTCTAAGTTACTACCCCTTTTTTTAATTAATTGGTCATACTTCTCAACTGTTCATTACAAGGGCATGGCACTCACAGTATCTGTTAAGAGAGAAAATACATATTTTCTTTCTACTTTATTTCATCATATGGCCAAGGGATTCTGAAGACATACAATGTAGTCTCTCTCTTAAGGGTACCAAAGAATTTTCTTGTTTAAATAGACAGGTGACCTTAAGCTTCTTGAAAGAAGGATTTTCTTGAAGAGCCGTTTTCTACATTCAGCCAATTTCAGATCAGATGTTTTCCCTTATATCTAGCTACAAGCCTCAGTAGGCTCTCTGGCAGCCTGAAAAACACTAGAAATCTAACACTTTATGTTGAAAATTATGAGGGAACATGTTTTACCTATTGATTCAGCAATATTTTTATTTATTTTTATCTTTCTATAGGGAACAGTCATTAGCTGAGACAGGGGAGATTCAGACTAGATGTTAGGAAAAATTGTTTCCCTGTTAGGGTGTTCAGGCACTGGAATAGATTGCCCAGGGAGGTGGTGGAGTCACCACCCCTGAAGTGTTAAAGAGGTGTCTGAATCTGACACTGGAGGATCTGGTTTAGGGTTTAGGGGTTCCAGCAGTGGCAGGTTCATGGTTAGACTTGATGATCTCAGAGGTCTCCTCCAACCTTGATGATTCTATGATTTCATACAGTTTAAATTCTGATGCCAGTAAATCAATCTAATTGACAAATTCTAGCAGTACAACATCTCCCAAATATTCAGAAATTACCTTATTTTTCTCATTTCCTCCACCTTTATATTTTCCCACTTTAGAATACTACTACTACTAGTACTACTACTACTACTAATAATAATAATAACAATAAAGAATTTTCTAAAATCCATTTAAAACAAAAGCAACCCACTCACAAATATCCTTTAAAGCTCCATCCACTGAGGATCCAGATGGGGAAGGAGACTTTAGAAAGAAACCTGCGACTGTTAGCATACAAGTCGAGAAAGTATCCAGAGGTTTTTAGCATACCGAAGTTTATTTCTGTCAAACAGTGACACCCGGTGGCTAGTCAGACTAACCTGGCGCAAAACTTTACAGCCCCAGTGCCCATCTCTGCCCTTGAGACAGGCAAAAAGGAAGAGGTTTTCCTGCAGGCAGGTCCCTAATTGGGAAGGAGAGGGTTGGTGGAGCTGAGTAGCAAATGAAACAATCACATGGTCGGATATATAAAGCTTAAATAGCCTGAAAGTTCCATCTTGCTTGCTTTTTTTCCTTCTGATGTTTAATAGCATCGTATTAGACTGGAGCTGCTTATCTGCTCCCCTAAGGATAGGAAATAATTTCTATTTTGTTTATAAATATGTCAAGTATTCCCTTCTGTCACTGCATTCTGATACAGCTGTTAAGCTGGGGACAGTTTCAACAAACTGCACTACAGGGTGAAACAGTGTTGTTAGGTTTTATAAACCATCTGGAACAGCAAGCTGCTTTTCATGCCCTGAAATCCCTAAGCCCTGCTTTTTTACAGTATATGTAAAATTGATATCTCTCTATGAAAGTATAAGATTTAAGCTATGAAATCATAATAAGAAGTTCCAGATTTTTTAATTAAGACTCTGATCTTACTACCAAGGTGGAAGTTGTGCTTGCCACTTGAAATATGGGACCATTGGCTTGCAGCAGCCCCAGCAGTGCTCTGCCCAGCAGTGCCCAACACATGGCTCTAGCAAACAGCAGCTTTGCAAATGAAACTGAGGATTCAGCTTATCACCTTCTCCAGAAATAAAATCTGAGTGAGAGACATTTCATGACCTTTGCCAGAGGATTTTCTGTAAATAGTTGACCTTTGCCAGAGGATTTTCTGTAAACAATTGGTGTAGAATCATAAAATCACAGAATTTTAGGGGTTGGAATGGAGCTTAGAAATCATCTAATCCCAACTCTCTGGGCTGGGCAGTGACACCTCCCACCAGACCAAGTTGCTCAAGGCTTCATCCAGCCTGGCTTTGAACCCTGCCAGGGCTGGGACATCTACTCCCTCCCTGATCAACCGGTGCCAGTATCTCACCACTCTCATAGGAAAAAACTTTTTCCTAATACCTAACCTAAATGTCAAGACAAACCTCTTTCAGCCCATAGATCCATGAGTCCTTTATGAAGGGTGCTCCAGAGTAGGAGTTAGGTTGTCACTGGCAAAAATCTCTGTCAAGTGCAACCATAAAGGAGTGAGCAGTGGGAGCAGGACTGGTAGGGTTTTGTATGAGCTCTGCCCACACAGCCAGTGGATTGCTCACAAAAACATAGAAAGAGACTGTTCCCTGGCTCATTCATTCTTCCACCAAACTCTATTTCTCTTCCATGTGCTAAAAACAAAAGGTTGAGAAGATCCCATTTCCTAGTTTCATCAATGAGGAGAGCTAATATTGTTTACTCTGCCCTTTCCTTCATTTATACTCCTAAACAGACAGCAACACCAAGTTAGGATATAAAACTTCTTTGCTATTGTGAAAGATCTACCATTTTCTTTTACTGATGCTTTTCTAGCTAACTAAATCAATGATACAAGATGGATTTAAAATTGAGAGAGTAGCTGAAAAAGATGTGTTGAACAGGAGATTTCTAGTTTTTCTCATGTTGAAGATTCTGAGTAATCAAATATTGTTCTATTCAAACATAGTTATATTCAAAAGGCACTCCAATATGCTATTATGATAAATGTACAGGAAGTCACTCAGCTAGCCATGAATGTTTCATAACAATGCCAGGCAATGCCATGTTACTGTAACAAAGATATGCTTATAGACTCTGGATGGATTTTACTGATTTACAGAAATTTCATTCAAGGCATGATCTATATTAAGAGTTTTCATTAAACTTTAGGAAAAGAACAGGTCTATTTGCATTAGTAGTGTTTGTATATGTTTTATTTAATCCTTTCTGACCTACATAGATTGAAATCATGTTACAGCAATAAGAACAGCCAGATACTCAAAACTGACTGTCAGTCCACACTTGAACTTTGTCCCTGAAGAAACAATTTGCTGCATGGCATCAGCAGGGCAAATGAGGTAACTTCTAAAATTACTTGCAAATAAAATGCAGGAGCTGGTTATATCCATGCTCCGAGGTCCAAATTTCCATCCAAAATAAAACACGGAATCAATAAGATGCCAATTATATCTGCTACCAGAGGAAAAGGAATGCTGATTTATATTAGTTTGGCTGTGCAATATCACCATGGTCTTGCTTTTATGATAGTGACATTTCTGCACAGTAGTGCCTTGTTTTCAAAGAAAACTAGAATATGTGTCTGTTGTATTCATTCTTTGTTCACTCTTTTTTCTGTTCTCTGTTACTTGTTAGTCTCCTTTCCTTCCTTGTTACTTCCCTTTCTTTCTGCTATTGGCTTCCAAGTCTGTCTGTCTCTTTAGTCTCTATACTGCAAGTCTCTCTTCCCTCAGTTTCTATCCCTCCTTTTTCACAGAATCACAGAATCAGTTAGGTTGGAAGGGACCACAATGGGTCATCTGATCCAGCTTCCCTACTCCAGCAGAGCCAGCCTAGAGCACATGGCTCAGGATTGTGTCCAGACAGTTCCTTAACACCTCCAGTGAAGGAGAATCCATGACATCTCTGGGCAACCTGTTTAGTACTCTGTGATTCACACAGTAAAGTTCATCTTCATGTCCAGGTAGAACTTCCTGTGCATCAGTTTTTGCTGTTACCTCTTGTTTTATTAATTTCCACCACTGAGCAGAGTCTGATCCATCCTCTTGGCCCTTCCCATTCATCGACTGGAATACATTAATTTGGTCCCTCTCAATTGTCACTACTCAAGCCTGATCAGGCCCAACTCCCTCAGCCTTTCCTCATCACTGAGATGCTCCAGTCCCTTCATCATCTTCCCTGCCCTCCCCTGGACCTGCTCCAGGAGCTCCATGTTCCTCTTGTCCTGAGGAGCCCAGAACTGGACACAATCCTCCAGGTGTGGCCTCCTGAGGGCTGAGTAGAGAGGCAGGATCACCTCCCTGACCTGCTGGCAATGCTCTTCTTAATGCATCCAAAGATTCCATTGGCCTTTTTGGCCACAAGGACACACTGTGACTCATGGACAGCTTGTTGTCCACCAGCACCCCCAGGTCCTTCTCTGCAGAGCTGCTCTCCGGCAGGTCAGTGCCAGCCTGTGCTAGTGCTTGGGGTTATTCCTCCCCAGATGCAGAACCTGCACTTACCCTTCTTCTATCCTCCCTTTATTCCTTCCCTCTTATATAAGTTGCTATACTTTGCTTTCCACCACTACCTAATGCTTCATCCTTCTTTCATCATTGTTTTCTAAATCCTATCAGGCTACTAGCTTTTTAGCTATTTTGAGTGTCTGTTATAGACTCAGATTATCTAAAGTTTAGTTAGTTTATTTTTAAATGCTGTTAGTATAACTTTTTTGTCTTCACTTCTCCCCAGCAGCTGAAGAAGGAAAGGTTCTTGCACATAGACTGAGCATCTATTCAGATAGGTCTGAAAGAAGAGCATGAAAAAGATTGAACCCTCTACAGCTACTGGAAAGTGTTGGAGCCCTTGCATATGATTGTGCTTGCAAGAAAGACTATTACAACCAGGTTCATTTTTTATTGTTCTGCATTAATCTTCTGCCCTTTGTGTTTATTTCTACTGTCATTTGGTGTTAGCTAGTTCGTTTAAATATTTTGTGTAATTGGACTAAGCAACTACATTGACGATAAGACAGAGCCCTAAAGGTCCCAAATTCTGTAGCCTTAAAATACTTGCAAAATTTTCTTGTTACCAAATGCCGCCTCTGGCAGACAAAATTCATTTTGTGCTCCATTAGGCTCTGCTGTCTTCAGTTTTCTCTATCATGCCTGCCCCTTTCTTTCCTTAGCTGCCTTCTACAGGAGCTTCTGTAGCACTTAGCATCAAAAATGCAGTTCTTCAGGAAGACCTGTCAATGCAAGAATTTAAATCTGCAAAAATTACACAGTAATACCAGCTTGGGGCAATTCACCCTGTACATAAAGAGACCTTTTTATCTCTGGATGTCGGTTCTTGTGACCAATTACCAGACCCATCTTCCCAACTTATTTTAATCATGACATGATAACATAGTGGCTGTCACAAAGACCTGTAATATTTTCAGCATTAATTCTGCTGATGCACAATTTTCTTTTAACATGCAACCCCAAAATTCCACTGCATTTTTTTAATATGTGAGCACGATGCTCACAAAGTGCATGTACTGATATCTCATCCTTACTTA